>NC_069501.1:1084151502-1084189002 GCF_027579735.1 Bombina bombina | reverse complement strand
TTTGAAGAACTGTATTTCTCTCTTGTGTTGATTAAAAACAAGAAAACAAAAAGGGGGGATTTTGGATTTAATCTAAAATATTTGTTTTTTGGTTACATCAGGTCTTGATATTTTAAAGTATTTTTTTGTACAATTGAGTTCACCGGTTCAGGGCCGGTGCTAGGATTTTTGGTCACACAGGCGAGGATACATTTTGCCGCCCCCCCCCCCCCCCCCCGATTACATACCACCCTATTTCTAGTTTTTGACAAACTGTTAGAGATGTGCTAACAAAACTAAAATAATTCCCCTTTTGGGTTTTTGCGTGTGAGTAGTATATGTATTTGCGTGTGTGTGTGTGTGTGTGTGTGTGTGTTTATATGTGTGTATGTGCATGTGTTTATATATGTGTGTGTGTGAAGTGAGGCACTTTGATCAAACTGACAGCTATCCAGCTAAATGGTTATGTGATTCTGCAGAAAGTAGGATCACATAACTCTTTAGCTGGTTAGCTGTCAGTTTGATTAAATAAGTCCTGAGTACTGTGAATCATACCATTACTTACCACTAGCAGTATTCAGTACCTATAACCAGTGATTGTCATCCGATACTGCTCTTTAATCAAAGCTGCAGATATACCTCCCAAAATTGGAAATAGCCAGAGGGACACTTTTCGTACTCCGTTGACCCGCCCCCCCCCCCCCTACTATATTCTATAAGAGCTAGAGGACACACATTCATACACACTCATACAAAAATTAACATTTTTACATACACACACAGTTATACACCTACATACATATTTACACACACACACACACACACACACAGTTATACATCTACATAAATACATGCATACATACATGCTCATACACACATATTTACACACACACAGTTATGCACAGTTATACACACATATAAACATTTACACACACGCACAGTTATACACACACTTATACACATTTATACACACATATCCACAGTTATAGAGACACACAGACACACTTATACACATTTATACACACATGCAGTTATACACACATACACAGTTATACACACCAGCACACATACACACACACAGTTACACACACATACACATTTATGCACACATATCTTAAATAAGCCTTGTGATCTAAGTAATGCAAGGTAACAAGCAGTGAACACTATCAATTTACCCATGGGACTACAAATTTACCCCTAAAAGTCAATACAAATAATCACCTCATAGGAGATACTTTGAGAGCAACAAAACTACAAGTGTTGCAGGGGTTTTATACTATCACCACTATTAGCAGAAGAGTAGGTACAATTAATTTGCTCTTATCTATTCCAGCCTAATAAAACTCAGTAAATATTACAGGGGAGGGCATTATCATGGTCAAGCTGCCTGGGACTGGAAAATCTGTTTAGGGGTTTGTGATAATAAAATATTGCAATTACAGGGGATAAGGCCCTCCCCTGTAATATTTACTGGGTTTTATTAAGCTGGAACAGATAAGAGCAAATTAATTTTTATTCATTCACATTTTGAATTATAACTTTATACATTTCTCATCAGCACACTCTGAGTGTAAAAGAAAATCAGCTGCTACCAGTGTATACTAATAGGGCTGGACTTGGACTAAAAATAGGCCTGGGCATTTTAAGTCAAAGCAGCCCAATTTTTCCCCCATTTTTTATTTAACTGCCCACATACACACACTCATATACACGCACATCACACATATAAATATGCATGCTCATTACGCATATGCACACACAACACACATACACTTATAAACACGTACACTACACACACTCATATGTATGCACACCACACCTATCCATAAGCATATGCTTGCACACCATTTATGCACACCACTCATACCACACATACACACTCATATGCATGCACACACACTTATATGTATGTACACCTCACAACACACAGTCATTTGCATGCATACAACATATATATATATTTAAAAAAAATACAGTATATAGTTACATATATATATTAAAAAAATACAGTATATAGTTACATATATATATTAAAAAAATACAGTATATAGTTACATATATATATTAAAAAAATACAGTATATAGTTACATATATATATTACAAAAATACAACATATATATATATTAAGGATAGTAAAAATGCACAACTAAATACCATACCCTTGACTTTGTATGTAAATGCAATATCCATGTATATTTAATATATTTTACATTTATATACTAAACTGCAGATTTGGTATCAGATTACCTTCTCTGCTTTTGGTCATCACAACAATGCAGCAATCACCAAAGAGGTGGTTAAATAAAGGGTTAAAATAAGCACCCTGACCTATTTTAAACATCAAAGGATTTCATGTCAATAGGGTACAGACCTTAGTCACTTAGTGGAGAAAAAAAGCTTCTTGCACATTTCTTTCTGACTGTCTGTGCAGCGTCTCACTAGAAGCTAAAAGTGACAGGCTTAGTCTGAGCTCCGAAGGAGAAGGGAGAGGGAAGAAGGGGACAGCACGTGTGTAGACTCTGTATTAGAGTTTCCTGTAAGTAACTGGTGGGTGGGGCCACTATGCCCCTAGCAGTTACCTAATCCAGCCGGGAGAAAATAAATAAACAAAAAACAAATTACCCAAATTTTATTCAAAGAGGCTACCCAACCCCCCACCCCCATCTTAGTCTGCCTTGGTATTAATTTACTTACCCATGGTGGCCAGTTGTCCCAGAGTGGAGTTCCTAAGTTCTTTACCATTACCGGCATCCTCAGAGTCACAGACTATGTCACAGCCACACCGCTGAGTGACAGTCAGTCACTGACTCACTCCAAGCACTGAGAGATCATTTACAAGAAAGCACTCAGTCTGACTCACACACTTCTCAGAACTTGAAGTAGTAAAAAATCCTCCTCCTTGAGACAATACACGAGGACTCAGGACTCTTGTAGTAGCGCGTGAGTTGGGGTGTATGAGCAATGAGCAATCCGATGTTTGGATTTTCAGAACACCACTTCATCTGTAATTTTAAAGTTCCCGGGCCGCCTGTGAGATATTGCAACCCAACCCATAATGCACTGCACATCATGATTGGAGAGATCATCACACTGTGATTGAGGGAGGGGAGGGCAGCAGAGCAGAGGGGAACTGGTAAAGGACAGGGGCGCTATAGAGCATAATAATAGAGGCAAATGCTTCTGAATACTGTGCGAGGATGCAATTAAGCAGCAACTCGTGTATTAAAAAAAAATTTCAAAAGTTTTTTTTTCATGCTACAAATTTGCGCCCCACTAGAAGAGCGCCCTAAGGCGAATGCCTAAACTGCCTATATGCAAGCGCCGGCCCTGCACCTGTTATAAGATATGGGAACTACCCCTCCTTTTGTCTAACTTGAATAGTTTTAACGGCCTTCAAGTAATACTGATAGAGGTTTAACCAATTATAAGGCCTATTTAGATCCAGTCTTCTTTTGGGTATCAAATTAGAGGGCAGAGATTGTGTTGGATACAGAACAGTACTTAGTATTTTGAATATATTTCTTTGTCTGCATATTAAAAATACTGCATAGGTATCGAGAACTGGGCCCTGAGCACACTTTATACTAAAAATCACTATTTTTCACGTGTATACATATATTTAGCTATTTAGCTGTATCTATATTCTCACGAGGGGGGGAGAGAGAAGAAAAATAAGGATAAAAGAACTTTTTTTTTTCTTTTTGTGATCACACATTGACTACACTCAACACATATTTTGGTAGTATTGATTTTTTTTTTTTTCTATTTGTAACACGATTTTCTTGGTTCACTGTAAGCCCATGGAAAAAATTATTACGCAGACTAAGCAAAATTCTCCTACAATGCCCGCAAAAGTCAAAGATAAAAGGAACAAGAATACAGAAATTTCTTTGGAAATAGCCCCAGATATAGCTCCGCCTGTCATGCATAACCAATCCCTGTTAACACAAATGACAGCCCTTTTCCCCCTGCAGTTTGATATTATTAAAAAAACACAATTTATGCTTACCTGATAAATTTATTTCTCTAGTGGTGTATCCAGTCCACGGATCATCCATTACTTATGGGATATTCTCATTCCCAACAGGAAGTTGCAAGAGGACCCACAGCAAAGCTGTTATATAGCTCCTCCCCTTCCTACCATATCCAGTCATTCGACCGAAAACAAGCAGAGAAAGGAGAAACCATAGGGTGCAGTGGTGACTGTAGTTTAAATTTAAAAATAACCTGCCTTAAAATGACAGGGCGGGCCGTGGACTGGATACACCACTAGAGAAATAAATTTATCAGGTAAGCATAAATTGTGTTTTCTCTAGTAAGGTGTATCCAGTCCACGGATCATCCATTACTTATGGGATACCAATACCAAAGCTAAAGTACACGGATGAAGGGAGGGACAAGGCAGGAACTTAAACGGAAGGTACCACTGCCTGTAAAACCTTTCTCCCAAAAATAGCCTCCGAAGAAGCAAAAGTATCAAATTTGTAGAATTTTGAAAAAGTATGAAGCGAAGACCAAGTCGCCGCCTTGCAAATCTGTTCAACAGAAGCCTCATTTTTAAAGGCCCAAGTAGAAGCCACAGCTCTAGTAGAATGAGCTGTAATCCTTTCAGGGGGCTGCTGTCCAGCAGTCTCATAGGCTAAGCGTATTATGCTTCTTAGCCAAAAAGAAAGAGAGGTTGCAGAAGCCTTTTGACCTCTCCTCTGACCAGAGTAAACTACAAACAAAGCAGATGTTTGTCGAAAATCCTTAGTAGCTTGTAAGTAAAACTTTAAAGCGCGAACCACGTCCAAATTGTGTAATAGGCGTTCCTTCTTTGAAGAAGGATTAGGACACAAGGATGGAACAACAATCTCTTGATTGATATTCTTGTTAGATACCACCTTAGGTAAAAACCCAGGTTTGGTACGCAGGACTACCTTATCAGAATGAAAAATCAGATAAGGAGAATCACATTGTAAGGCAGATAACTCGGAGACTCTACGAGCCGAGGAAATAGCTACCAAAAAAAGGACTTTCCAAGATAAAAGTTTTATATCTATGGAATGAAGAGGTTCAAACGGAACTCCTTGAAGAACCTTAAGAACCAAGTTTAAGCTCCATGGTGGAGCAACAGGTTTAAACACAGGCTTGATTCGGACTAAAGCCTGACAAAATGCCTGAACGTTTGGAACATCTACCAGACGCTTGTGTAAAAGAATAAACAGAGCAGAAATCTGTCCCTTTAAGGAACTAGCTGACAAACCTTTTTCCAAGCCTTCTTGGAGAAAAGATAATATCATAGGAATCCTGACCTTACTCCACGAGTAACCCTTGGATTCACACCAATAAAGATATTTACGCCATATTTTATGGTAAATTTTCCTGGTGACAGGCTTTCGTGCCTGTATTAAGGTATCAATGACGTTCAATCTCCATGCAGTCAGTCTCAGAGAAATTAGATTTGGATGATAGAAAGGACCCTGAAGTAGAAGGTCCTGTCTCAGAGGCAGAGTCCATGGTGGAAAGGATGACACTAGATCTGCATACCAGGTCCTGCGTGGCCACGCAGGCGCTATTAAAATCACCGAAGCTCTCTCCTGCTTGATCTTGGCAATCAGTCGAGGGAGCAGAGGAAACGGTGGAAACACATAAGCCAGGTTGAAAGACCAGGGCGCTGCTAGAGCATCTATCAGAGTCGCCCTGGGGTACCTGGACCTGGATCCGTAACAAGGAAGCTTGGCGTTCTGTTGAAATGCCATGAGATCCAGTTCTGGTTTGCCCCAGCGATGAATCACTTGTGCAAACACCTCCGGATGGAGCTCCCACTCCCCCGGATGAAAAGTCTGTTGACTTAGAAAATCCGCCTCCCAGTTCTCCACACCTGGGATATGGATAGCTGATAGGTGGCAGGAGTGAATCTCTGCCCAGCGAATTATCTTTGAGACTTCTAACATCGCTTGGGAACTTCTTGTTCCCCCTTGATGGTTGATGTAAGCCACAGTCGTGATGTTGTCCGACTGAAATCTGATGTACCTCAGAGACGCTAACTGAGGCCAAGCCTGAAGAGCATTGAATATCGCTCTTAGCTCCAGAATATTTATTGGAAGGAGAGACTCCTCCTGAGTCCACGATCCCTGAGCCTTCAGGGAGTTCCAGACTGCACCCCAACCTAGAAGGCTGGCATCTGTTGTTACAATTGTCCATTCTGGCCTGTGAAAGGTCATACCTTTGGACAGATGGACCCGAGATAGCCACCAGAGCAGAGAATCCCTGGTCTCTTGGTCCAGATTCAGTTGAGGGGACAAATCTGTGTAATCCCCATTCCACTGACTGAGCATGCATAGTTGCAGCTGTCTGAGATGTAAGCGTGCAAACGGCACTATGTCCATTGCCGCTACCATTAAGCCGATTACTTCCATACACTGGGCCACCGAAGGTCACGGAATGTAATGAAGAATCCGGCAGGAATTTAGAAGTCTTGATAACCTGGACTCTGTCAGGTAAATTTTCATCTCTACGGAATCTATCAGAGTCCCTAGAAAGGAAACTCTTGTGAGTGGGGATAGAGAACTCTTTTCCTCGTTCACTTTCCACCCATGCGATCTCAGAAATGCCAGTACTATGTCCATATGAGACTTGGCAATTTGGAAGTTTGAGAGCTACGAACTGGTAATGCCTGTCTAGAAAGGCAAACCCGAGAAACCGATGATGATCTTTGTGTATCGGAATGTGAAGGTAAGCATCCTTTAGATCCACTGTGTTCATATATTGACCCTCCTGGGTAGGATGGTACGAATAGTTTCCATCTTGAATGATGATCTTTAGATCCAAAATTGGTCTGAATGTTCCCTCTTTCTTGGGAACCACAAACAGATTTGAGTAAAAACCCTGTCCTTGTTCCTCTTTTGGAACAGGATGGATCACTCCCATAGCTAGGAGGTCTCGTACACAGTGTAAGAATGCCTCTCTCTTTATCTGGTTTGCAGATAACTGTGAAAGGTGAAATCTCCCTATGGGGGGAGAAGCCTTGAAGTCCAGAAGATACCCCTGGGATATAATTTCCAACACCCATGGATCCTGAACATCTCTTGCCCACGCCTGGGCGAAGAGAGAAAGTCTGCCCCCCACTAGATCCGTTACCGGATAGGGGGCCGTTCCTTCATGCTGTCTTAGAGGCAGCAGCAGGTTTTTTAGCCTGCTTACCTTTGTTCCAGGTCTGGTTTGGCCTCCAGACCGCCTTGGACTGAGCACCAGATCCCTCTTGTCTTGCATTAGAGGAGGTTGATGCCGCACTTGCCCTGGAGTTTCGAAAGGCACGAAAATTAGACTGTTTGGCCCTGGATTTGGACCTGTCCTTAGGAAGGGCATGACCTTTACCTCCAGTGATATCAGCAATAATCTCCTTCAAACCAGGCCCGAATAAGGTCTGCCCCTTGAAGGGAATGTTAAGCAGCTTGGACTTTGAAGTCACGTCAGCTGACCATGATTTAAGCCATAGCGCTCTGTGCGCCTGTATAGCAAAACCAGAATTCTTAGCCGTTAGTTTAGTTAAATGAACAATGGCATCAGAAACAAAAGAATTAGATAGCTTAAGTGCCCTAAGCTTGTCAAGTATGTCATCCAATGGAGTCGCTCCAATGGAGTCGCTACCTGTAAGGCCTCTTCCAGAGACTCAAACCAGAACGCTGCAGCAGCAGTGACAGGGGCAATGCATGCAAGGGGCTGAAGGATAAAACCTTGTTGACAAAATATTTTCTTAAGGTAACCTTCTAATTTTTTATCCATTGGATCTAAAAAAGCACAACTGTCCTCGACAGGGATAGTGGTACGCTTTGCTAAAGTAGAAACTGCTCCCTCCACCTTAGGGACTGTCTGCCATAAGTCCTGTGTGGTGGCGTCTATAGGAAACATTTTTCTAAAAATAGGAGGTGGAGAGAACGGCACACCTGGCCTATCCCATTACTTAGTAATAATTTCTGTAAACCTTTTAGGTATTGGAAAAACATCAGTACACACCGGCACTGCGTAGTATTTATCCAGTCTACACAATTTCTCTGGCACTGCAATTGTGTCACAGTCATTCAGAGCAGCTAAAACCTCTTTAAGTAACACGCGGAGGTGTTCAAGCTTAAATTTAAATGTAGAAATCTCAGAATCAGGGATTCTCCCTGAATCCGAAGCATCACCCACAGACTGAAGTTCTCCTTCTTCAGCTTCAGCATATTGTGAGGCAGTGTCAGACATGGTTCTTAAAGCGTCAGTATGCTCTGCATTTCGTCTAACCTAATTAGGTAGTCTGGCTAATACCGCTGACAGTGTATTATCCATGACTGCCGCCAATGTCTTGTAAAGTAAACGCTATGGGTGCCCTTGATGTACTTGGCGCCATTTCAGCGTGAGTCCCTTGAGCGGGAGTCAAAGAATCTGACACGTGGGGAGAGTTAGTCGGCATAACTTCCCCCTCGCTAGATTCCTCTGGTGATACATTTTTTAAAGACATAATATGATCTTTTTTACTTAGAGTGAAGTCAGTACAATTGGTACACATTCTGAGAGGGGGTTCCACCATGGCCTTTAAACATAATGAACAAAGAGTTTCCTCTATGTCAGACATGTTTATACAGACTAGAAATGAGACTAGCAAGATTGGAAAACACTTTAATTCAAGTTAACAAGCAAATATAAAAAAAACGGTACTGTGCCTTTAAGAGAAACAAAATTAGTCAAAATCTTAAAAACAGTGAAAAAAGGCAGTTACACAAACAAAATTTTTACAGTGTATGTAATAGGCTAACAGAGCATTGCACCCACTTGCAAATGGATGATTAACCCCTTAGTTCAAAAAACGGATCAAAAAAACAACATAGACGTTTTTTTAACAGTCCCAGCAAAATGCCACAGCTTTACTGTGGCTCCTACCTTCCCCAATAAACGTTTTTAGGCTCTTTAGAGATGTAGCATGCAGGGGACTCCTGAGGAAAAACTGGATGTCTCAGTCTGTAATTATAACTGCGCATAAAAGCGCTAAAATAGGCCCCTCCCACTCATATTACAGCAGTGGAAAGCCTCAGAAAACTGTTTCTAGGCAAAAATACAGCCAGCCATGTGGAAAAAATTAGGCCCCAATAAGTTTTATCACCAAGCATATATAAAAAACGTATTCAGGCTTAACTTACATTTATCAGGAATCAGCAGCATTTTCTAGCATTTCCAATCCTAGAAAAACATCATAACTGCACATACCTGATAGCAGAATAAACTGCACGCCATTCTCCCCCTGAAGTTACCTCACTCTTCAGACATGTATGAAAACAGCAATGGATCTTAGTTACATCCTGCTAAGATCATAGAAAACTCAGGCAAATTCTTCTTCTATCTCTGCCTGAGAGCAAATAGCACAACTCCGGTACTATTTAAAATAACAAACTTTTGATTGAAGTTAATAAACTAACTATTTTTCACCACTTTCCTCTTACTACCTCCATGCGCGTTGAGAGTTGCAAGAGAATGACTGGATATGGTAGGAAGGGGAGGAGCTATATAACAGCTTTGCTGTGGGTCCTCTTGCAACTTCCTGTTGGGAATGAGAATATCCCATAAGTAATGGATGATCCGTGGACTGGATACACCTTACTAGAGAAAGAGCTCACTAATACAGGGAGTGCAGAATTATTAGGCAAGTTGTATTTTTGAGGATTAATTTTATTATTGAACAACAACCATGTTCTCAATGAACCCAAAAAACTCATTAATATCAAAGCTGAATATTTTTGGAAGTAGTTTTTAGTTTGTTTTTAGTTTTAGCTATTTTAGGGGGATATCTGTGTGTGCAGGTGACTATTACTGTGCATAATTATTAGGCAACTTAACAAAAAACAAATATATACCCATTTCAATTATTTATTTTTACCAGTGAAACCAATATAACATCTCAACATTCACAAATATACATTTCTGACATTCAAAAACAAATCAGTGACCAATATAGCCACCTTTCTTTGCAAGGACACTCAAAAGCCTGCCATCCATGGATTGTGTCAGTGTTTTGATCTGTTCACCATCAACATTGCGTGCAGCAGCAACCACAGCCTCCCAGACACTGTTCAGAGAGGTGTACTGTTTTCCCTCCTTGTAAATCTCACATTTGATGATGGACCACAGGTTCTCAAAGGGGTTCAGATCAGGTGAACAAGGAGGCCATGTCATTAGATTTTCTTCTTTTATACCCTTTCTTGCCAGCCACGCTGTGGAGTACTTGGACGCGTGTGATGGAGCATTGTCCTGCATGAAAATCATGTTTTTCTTGAAGGATGCAGACTTCTTCCTGTACCACTGCTTGAAGAAGGTGTCTTCCAGAAACTGGCAGTAGGACTGGGAGTTGAGCTTGACTCCATCCTCAACCCAAAAAGGCCCCACAAGCTCATCTTTGATGATACCAGCCCAAACCAGTACTCCACCTCCACCTTGCTGGCATCTGAGTCGGACTGGAGCTCTCTGCCCTTTACCAATCCAGCCACGGGCCCATCCATCTGGCCCATCAAGACTCACTCTCATTTCATCAGTCCATAAAACCTTAGAAAAATCAGTCTTGAGATATGTCTTGGCCCAGTCTTGACGTTTCAGCTTGTGTGTCTTGTTCAGTAGTGGTTGTCTTTCAGCCTTTCATACCCTGGCCATGTCTCTGAGTATTGCACACCTTGTGCTTTTGGGCACTCCAGTGATGTTGCAGCTCTGAAATATGGCCAAACTGGTGGCAAGTGGCATCTTGGCAGCTGCACGCTTGACTTTTCTCAGTTCATGGGCAGTTATTTTGCGCCTTGGTTTTTCCACACGCTTCTTGCGACCCTGTTGACTATTTTGAATGAAACGCTTGATTGTTCGATGATCACGCTTCAGAAGCTTTGCAATTTTAAGAGTGCTGCATCCCTCTGCAAGATATCTCACTATTTTTGACTTTTCTGAGCCTGTCAAGTCCTTCTTTTGACCCATTTTGCCAAAGGAAAGGAAGTTGCCTAATAATTATGCACACCTGATATAGGGTGTTGATGTCATTAGACCACACCCCTTCTCATTACAGAGATGCACATCACCTGATATGCTTAATTGGTAGTAGGCTTTCGAGCCTATACAGCTTGGAGTAAGACAACATGCATAAAGAGGATGATGTGGTCAAAATACTCATTTGCCTAATAATTCTGCACTCCCTGTATAGCGTCAGAAATTACGTCCTTAGCAAGTGAGGTTAAAACAATTTTCAGCCAGAATGAACAAGGCCAAAAACAGAATTTCCAACTTAGAGGACCTAGCTAATTCTCAGCAAGGTATAGTACGTTCTCAGGAGATTAAAATCTCTAATCTACAATTGCGCCTGGAGGATCTTGAGGACCGCTCCAGACGCAATAATATTTGTATTGTGGGTCTTCCAGAATCAGCTCAGTATCAGGATCTCCTGAAGATTACCACTTTGTTGCTCCCCCAGGCTTTGGGTTTCCCCCCTCAACAACTTCCTCTGGCAGTTGAAAGAGCACACAGGATTGGGGGCAGAAATCCTGGCCTGGGTAGGCAAGACAGAGGGAGAATGTGTATTTTCAAATTGCTCCGTTATCAGGATAAAGTAGAACTTCTGAAACTCTACAGAAAGACTAAGTCTTTTATATTTGACAACAATAGATTATTATTATTCCAAGATTTCTCCCTTGAAACCTCCTCTAAGAGGAAGTTAATGACACCTTATTGTAAGAAAATCTTGGATAAAGGTCTCAAAGCATGGCTGGTTTACCCAGCTAAAATTATTGTAGAAACTCAGGATATGAGAAAAGCTTTAAACAATACCCAAGAAGCACAGGAGTTCATTGATAACCACAAGTAAATAGGGGCAAAACTAATGTATGTTTTAATTATAAACTTGATATGAATAACTCTGTACTTACTGGGTTAGATATGTTATCAGAAGGTTTGGTTTTCCTGAGCTTTTTTTCTTTTTTTTTCTTTTACTCAGAGAAACCATGTTTAGAATAATATTACGGTCAAACTTTTTTAATTTGCAGCAGTCCTATTTAATTTATTTTTTAGAGGGAGGGTATAATTTTATTTATTTTTTCTTCTTCTCTCTCTCCACTCTCTTCCCCTCTCCCCCTATCCCACCCGGGTCTCATTTTCTTCTTTGCTAACTTATAGTGGTCAAAGCGTAATATATGAGAATTAGTATATGTTTTCCAAAATGTAATGAGTATAAATACTGATAAGATTAACATCATTTCTTGGAATGTTGCGGGTATAACATCCCCTAAGAAACGCAAACTTATTATTAAACTGTGGGAAGGAGATAAGGGGTAGCGATTCTTTTTCATAAAAATCTGGATTATAAGATATGAGTCCGACCCAGAGGGAAGGTTTATTATCTTACAAGTGACACTTAATGGCTGTAACTATACTATATGCAATGTTTATGGTCCAAATAATTTTACAATAGAATTTTGGGACAAGATAAGAGATAAACTATTCCCTTTTGTTGAGGGGAATTTAGTACTGGGGGGGGATTTTAATATGTCTACGTGTCCGAAATTAGACAGATTATCGACAAAAAACATTAAGCATTACAATAAGGTTGCAAAATACTTTAAGAGATTTTGCCATGAACTAAATCTGATAGATATCTGGAGATTAAAAAACCCAGATGCCCGTAAGTTCACCTGCGAATCAAAAGTGCATAAGACATTTTCCAGGATAGATATATTATTTCTTTCTAAGGTATTGGTCACATGTAAAACTAAGGCTAGTATTAATGACATTGTGATCTCCGACCATGCGATAATTTCGCTCACACTTCTGGCATCAGTTAGACATAAAGATCAAGGCATCCCTTTTTTCTTTCCCCGTTTTTTAATAAATAAAGCTAAATTTATGAATTGGCTGAAACAGAAGTGGAAAGACTATACTACCTTTAATATCGTCCAGTATAGTAAGATCAAAATCTTCTGGGAGGCAGCTAAGGCTGTTATAAGGGGAGAAATTAAATCATACCTCTGCAGTTGGAAAAAAAAAACTCTTCTTAGAGAAACGCAATTAGCAGCACAGGTAAGAAATGCTCTTAGCAGCTTTTATAGAGACAAATCCTCTGCTAACTGGGATAAATACTGCAAAGCCAGAAGGGAAAGGGATATCTTTTTAAAGCAAAGATCACATGAGGAGGAATTAAAAATTAACCACCAATTCAGAGGTATCCATGGTAATTCAGCCAAACACCTAGCTAAATTAGTGAAAATAAAAAAAAATAAGAATCTTATCCTAGCTATTAAGGATGAAAATACAAGATATACAGATCTGGAGGATATTAACAAAACCTTTTTTAACTATACTCTGAATCAGAGGTTAATGATGATAATCTCACGAAGTTTTGGTCACAAATTAATATACCGACGATAACGGAAGAAGAATTGAAGATATTGAATCAGCCTATTCGAGAGGAGGAGGTTATGGAAGTCAATTGTGCAGCGAGTCTTAATAAAGCACCGGGCCCAGATGGTCTACCAATAGAATTTTACAAAATCTTGAGCGAAGAATTAATTACACCACTTGTTAGTCTGTTTAATTTTTATTTTTCTTCACGCAATGAAATGTCAAAATATTTTTCAGCTGCTCGTATTTCACTAATCCTAAAAAAAGGAAAGGATCCATTGGACCCTGGCGCTTACAGACCTATCTCTGTGTTAAACGCAGACTATAAAATAATGACTTCCATAATATCCGCAAGATTAGCTGTCTTACTTGATAACATTATACACCCAGATCAGACAGGGTTTATGAAAAATAGAAACTCGCTTAGGAATATTCGCCAAGTCACTTCTTTACTAGATTATGTCTGGAATTTGGATCCAAATAAAGATGATTTTAAGAGATTTACGAATGCAGCGATACTTACGGTTGATGCTGAGAAAGCATTTGATGCGATTAATTGGAATTATTTGTTCTCAGCATTAGAGAAATTCGGATTTAGGAACCAGTTTTTGGATTTTGTTCGTAATCTCTATAATACCCCGATATCATTTTTATGTATCAATGGAACCCTCTCCCCCAAGATATGTCTGAAAAGGGGTACCCGTCAGGGATGCCCTCTCTCCCCGTTTCTCTTTAATTTAGCACTCGAACCATTTGCTATATGGTTAAGGGACAGTCTTGTAGGTATATCAATGGGTACGAATAGGTTGAAAACTCTTCTTTATGCAGACGATTTGCTTATTTTTCTTGATAATATTTATCAAAATATCCCTCAAATTCTGCAACTATTTGATGTCTTCTCTTCATTTTCTGGATATAAGATAAACTTTAATAAGAGCGAATTACTGTGGTTATCAGGAACAGCACTAAAGCCATTACAGCAGCCATTTAAATTGGTTGATTCCTTCAAATATCTCGGAATAACATTGCATAGAAATCCAGGTAATTGGTACAATCTAAACTTTGTTCCGGTACTCCAAAAAATTAAAGCTGATCTTGAAATATGGTCCACGTTGTTAATCTCTCTTGCGGCTAGAGTCAATCTGATAAAAATGACTATTTTCCCTCACTTACTGTATATTCTACAAAACCTCCCCTTATTATTGTCTAATAAAGACATTTCATCTATTCATAGTGTCCAGTCAAAGTTTATTTGGGGTAAGCGAAAGCCCCGAATTGCCCTCAATAAATGAATGCAAAAGCAATTGGCAGCGGGTCTGGCATTACCAGATATAAGACTATATAACTGGGCCTCACTGGTCAAGATTGCTCTGGAATGGCTTACTGAACTAAATCGGTTTTGTGTATATGATTTAGAATCATTCATGGTACGTCCTTTTTCACTTAAGGCCATCTTACATTGTCCAGTGAAGAAATTACCCTTGAATACGGTTAAATTGATATCTATAAAAAATATCATTATTGCGTGGCATAAAATGTGCAATAGTTTAAAAGTGTTGCCTCTCTTTTCTGAGTTCCTACCTATATCTGGTAATCCAGAATTTTCCCCAGGGATAGTTCAAGAAGTATATAGAGATTGGGCCGAACATGGATTATGCTTTGTGCATCAAATTTTCTCCGCAAACCAGCTAATGACTTCAGAGACAGTTTTCCATAAATTTAGTCTTCCAAGGAAGAATTTATATGCCTATTTTCAACTTCGTCACTATGTTTTCTCCCAGAAACGGGACTCGGATCTTTTATCTACATGGGCAGACCTCAAGAATATTATTTCTAGGTTTGGATCAGGCATTACATCAATATCATTGCTATATGATATGCTGGACAAACAAGGAGATCTTTATATGACCAAATTATACTACACTTGGAGGGAATATTTCCTTACTCTGGAAGAGGATAGGATTAAACAAAGTTTTCTAGCAATAGATAAATTACAGGTATCATCAGCCTGGAGAGAATCACATACAAAATTAATCAATAATTATTACATTTCTCCAGAAAAAATGGCTAGATTCTACCCTACACAATCTTTTGGATGTCCACGTTGTTCACTTATCAAAGCAAATATTATACACATGTTTTGGTCTTGTCCGAAAATCCGACAATTTTGGCAAAAGATATGGTACTGGTATAGTAAATTATATAAAGATATGACTCCGTTCATAATGGAAGATATATTCTTTTTAATAACCTCAGAGTCTAGATCCAAAATTCAGATTAAAACTCTAAACACTATTATTTTGACAGCAAGACATCTGATTTTGAAGAATTGGAAACACCACGCAGCCCCAAGTTTCTCAGTTTTCTTGAAAGAGATACAGCATCAGATTCTATTTGAAGCCTATCACACACAATTTTTAAATGATACCAAGATAAAAGGTTTCCTTCTGGACTGGCTCCCTATAATTAAAGCTAATTCTCTTACAATCCAGAGAGCCATACTTACCCCGTTTTTTAACTCTATCCCATTTGCAGAACTGGTTATTTCCAACTTATTCCCCCCTTTGTGGTTATCGCGGACTAGGGAGATCGGCCCTTAATATCATCTGTTATTGGAGTTAAAAATCTAGGGTTTAAGCTTGTACGAGGCTTACTGGGTGAGGGGAGAGGCGGGACAGTGGAGGAGGAGAAGAAGTAACCATTACCCATCCCCCCTCCCCTATTCCTTTTTTTTTTTTTATGTTGTTTTATTTTCGTTTGATTTTATTATTTCTAAAAGTAAATTACTATGATAACAGTGTATAATCACTGCTCCTGATCTCCTGTCTTTTCTCTATGATTTTGTCAGGGTAAAAATGGTTTATCTTTTTTTTTTCCTGTGAAGAAATGTTAGAGTAAAACTAGGCCAGGTACTGGACTTAGTTGCATAATTATTACCGGTTATTGTTTATGGATTATATTCGTTTGTATATATGTAAAATAGAACTGATGTCACATAACTGTCGGCAACTCGATCGCTAAAGTGTTTGTTGCTGTGGTCATGATTTTGTTATCTATGTATTCATTTGTTTCCCTGACTGCTTCCTGCGAGTTGCAAAGGAAAATATAAAGAGATCCTAAAGATGTATGATTTACACTGTTAGAATATATAAATAAATGATTAAAAAACAAACAAACAACTGAAGGTCTGTCACCCATCTACTCTCCCAGGGGGTCAGGTCACGCAGACTGTCTGTCAAGAAACCCCAAGATTTCATTAATGATCTCAACCGCAGAAGTACAAATCTCAGTTTGGGGGGTATTGGCAGTGTGGTTAGCATTTCAGGGTGTGTTAGGAGATTGTTATTAATATAAAAATCTCTGAGATGGGTAACTTCAGCCTGTCTCCAGCTGCAGACATGAATGTCAGATAGTCCCTGTATTAGTCCCGCAATAGAGTGTATTGGAGAGGGGTGGGGGGCAATAAGGACGTTGTGTCAGAATTTAAACCAAGCTAATTGGCATCCTTTTACTATCTGATTGTATATAGCTATTTTAATCGTCTGATGTGGGGGTAGCCATAGGAGATCTGAAAGATCTATATAGGCTGGCAAAGATGCTTGTTCAAGCTCCCTCTATCTCATAGGTGGAAGATCTGGCCCCCATGCCGAGATTTGCAGCCTCTTGGTACAATCTTACATTTTGAAGTCCTATGCCTCCTCTTTCTAGGGGAGATTGTAAGATGTTTGCTGCCACTCGGGGTCTTTTATTATTCCAGACATATGTGTTAAATAGTGACTGAAACTTGTGAAGGAGGGTCACTAGTACTGTGATCGGAATGCATCTAAATAAATATGTGACCTTAGGGAGCATCATCATCTTTAAGGCCGCTATCCTTCCCATCCAAGAGATTTCATCATATTGTTTGGACCTTAGGATGCTACCTATTTCTTTTAACATAGTATGATAATTGTCATTGATGGTAATTGTTTTATTATGTGAAAGGAAGACACCTAGGTGACGAATTCCCCTGGTTGACCACTTAAAGGTGTAAGATATCTGAATCTCGCGTTGTTCCGCTGGTGCTATGTTTATTGTGTACGCTTCCGTTTTGGTTACATTTACCTTATGGTATGAGATTTTACCAAAGGTCTCAAGTAGGGACATTAATGGTGGTAGCGAGGTCAACGGGTCGGTGACAAAAATTGTCAGGTCATCTGCAAAAAGTGCTAACTTCTGTACAGTGTCATGTAATTGGATGCCCTGAATTTCTCTGTTTTGTCTGATCACCTCTGCTAGGGGCTCTATGGCAATGGCAAATAATAGGGGAGAAAGAGGGCAGCCCTGTCTTGTGACGTTTCTTATTAAAATCTTAAGGCAGCAAAAACCTAGACCTCAAACCACTGCTGTTAGGGTCGCATAGAGAGCTCTAATAGCCATGCTAAAGGAAGTAGGGAGAGCCCATGTCTGCAGCTTCCGTATAGATGTTCAATAATCTGCGGGTATTGTCAGTGCCCTGCCTTCCCATCACAATTCCCACCTGATCGAGGTGGATGATAGATGGTAAATGTTTCCCTAGTCTGGTTGCTAACATTTTTACATAGATCTTTTTTTTTTTTTTTTTTTTTTTTTTTAAATTCCTTTTTATTGAGGTTAAATATAAAAGTCAACAGAAAAAGAAAAAAGATTATAACAATTAAATTGTCAAAAAAACAAATCTGTTACATCACAGTTATAACGGGACAATTATAGATAAACCTCTTGTTTTCTATTTTCTAATACATAGAGATGGGAAATTTTAAACCTCTCGTTATCAATGTACAAATGAAATAACAAAAAAAGAGACACAGAGATTATTACAACAGTGTGCAAAAAACTGGCAATTATTAGCTGATCATTCTGAGCATAAATCCTGGACATTTCATTATCAAATAGCTAACATGGCATAATATGGTATCGTGTTTTCTACCCTGAGTCTCTAAAATTATAGGCCATAATCTTTTTTTCAATAATGTACTTTCCTAAATTTTCCTTCTCAGAACACAGCAATAAATATAATAACGTAGAACAAAGCAAGACAAAACAAGACAAATCAAAACACAAACAAAAAAAAAAAAAAAAAAAGAGAGAGAAAAAAAAAAAAAAAGAGAGAAAAAAAAAAAAAAAAAAAGGGAAAAAAAAGCCGAGATATTTCTCTCCCAATCCCTATCTCTACCACCGCCTCACCCCCATCCCGCCCCCCCACAGCACTACCAACTAGGAATCTCTCATAGTACCATTAATCCAAATATGTGGAAAAATATCCAATAACGTTAATTCCGCGAAGGTCTGTGAAGAAAGGAAGGGCAACAAAATCCTCTTTTGCAAAGGATATGGATAAGATAAAATGACTGGCGTCCATTTCCAGAAAAACTTCTTGATCCTTTTCTCAGATGCGTCGTGAAGATGAAATGATTCAAAAACAATTTGATCTTGTAGTGATCTGAAGACCATAGCTAATCCAGGTATCCGCCTAGCTTTCCAATTTTTAAGTATACAATATCTAACCGCAAGAATAATAGTATTTAGGCTATTTATAGTATTCACATTAAGAGCTTCCTGTGGAGGGCATAGAAGGATAATATCCTCCGCAGATAAAGCACATGATATTTTATATAATTTATTAAACCAGAAGATAATCTTTAACCACAATTGTCTTACCATAGGGCATGTCCAAAACATGTGGAGTGCATCAGCTCTATTATGTGAACAACGAGGACAAAGATTGACCGAAGACGGAAAGATTCTAGAAACTTTCCACGGGGAAAGATAAAAATTATTAACCAGCTTCATGTGAGATTCCTTCCAAGAGACCGGTACTTTGCACTTATGTAGAGAGTCAAAACTCTGAGTGATCTTATCATGGTTTATCAAGGGAATTAGCGGAGACCAAGATTTACAAATAGTGTCCTTGAATAGCAGACTCTGTTTATTCAACATGATATCATACATCAAGGATATAGAAGAATTTCCTCCCACAAATTTTTGTATAAGAAGCTTAATATCCGTCCAGTCAGAAAAAGGAGAAAGAGACCAGCTTTGTGATAGGACAAAATGGCGAATTTGAAAGTAGGCGAATAGATTAGATCTGGCTAGATCATATTTATTAAAAATAGTATCTGCTTCTAAAAATTGATCATTCTCATCAAATAACTGTTTTACATAATGTAGACCTTTATCGGACCAAACTTTAAAAGCTTTTTGATAGAGACCTGGCAAAAAATTTGGATTATTTATAATAGGGAGCCATTCAGAAAACGAATAATCTATATTTAATATTGTGCAAAACTTCTGCCAGGCCAATACAATATTCCTAATAGAAATGAGACAGCTAACATTCTGAGGTAGATTCTGGGCAGCGATATGTAGTATAGCCTTCAACGCAAATGGGGTAATCAGATAGTTTTCTATTTCTACTGATGAGACTAGATTAGAACCAGCTAACCAATCTATTGCTATTTTAACCATCACGACCAGGTTATATACTTTGAGATTGGGAAGCGCCAAACCCGCCGATCCATAATTTTGCATTAGTCTAGCCAATGCAATTCGAGGCCTTTTATTATTCCAAATAAATTTGGAGATTAGGGCATTAAAAAGCTTTAAATCTTTATTTCGCTGAGATAAGATTTTTCTTTTTTCTAACCTTAATAAGTCTAGCCAAATATTTAGCAGAGGATCCGTGGGTTCCTTTAAATTGGAGATTAATTTTCGCTTCTTCTGCTAAAAGTTTTTGTTTTAAAAACAAATCTCTTTCCTTCCTATTATCTTGGTATCTTTTCCAATTTGCCGAAGTTCGGCTTAGACAATATTTACTATATGAATTCTTGACTTTATTCATGATTTGGATTTCCCATGCCTTACTCTTTTTTTTTACTATACTAAGATATGTTTGTATTTCTGCCCGCATTACTGCTTTAAAAGCTTCCCAGAAAATTTCCGGTTTATTAGAATAACTCACATTGTCAGAATAATATTGCTGCCACCGTGATCTCAAGAAATTAACAAATTTCGGATTAGTGTACAGGTATCGAGGAAAGTAGAAACTGGGTGTTTGAATCCGTTGTTTTAACCTAGAGAAGAAAGTCAAAGAAATAATGGCATGATCTGAGATAATAATATCTCCAATCCCAGCCTCCAGCTTCTGAATAGACAGATTCTCCGCAATTAAGAATAAGTCAATTCTCGAGAAAGTGCCGTGTGCTTTGGACTCACAAGAGAATGCTTGTTTATCTGGATTTTTTAGACGCCAGATATCCACTAGTTTTAACCTGGCACAGAATTGTGATAGGTATTTTGCATTTTTTGCATATAGTAATCTATTTTTATTGGACAATCTGTCTAGCACAGGACACAAAGTGGCATTGAAATCACCCCCTAAAATTAGATTTTCTGTAATAAGAGGAAATAATTTAATTTTTATTTTCTCCCAAAATTCTTTAGAAAACTGATTCGGGGCATATATATTGCAAAATATAAATTTAGTATTTTTTATAAAGACATGGATAAGTATATACCTTGCAGCTGGATCTATTTCTACCTTCTCTATCCTATATTCCAGTTCTTTATGGAAGAGAATAGCGACCCCGCATTTTCTAGATGGGCCAGTCGTAGAAACTACTTCCCCTACCCATTTTATCTTCAATTTAGCCGCTTCATGCTCATTAAGGTGTGTCTCCTGAAGGAGAACAACATCTGGATTATATCTTGCTAGGGTCTTAATAATCAATTTACGTTTAATTGGAGAGGATATTCCTCCTATATTCCAGGATAATACTTTAGTTCCTTCCACGATCTAGCTTAGAATTCAATAGCTAATTTATGAGAGAACATTTGATTTGGGGCGAGCTGGGGGCGCGCATGAGGCAGAGGGGAAGCAGCAGAGAGAAAAAAAAAGATGCGGGGAAGGAGAGAGAAAAAGAGAAGGGAAGAGAGGAGAGAGAAGAAAAAAAAAAAAAAAAAAAAAAAAAAAAACGACACATAACTCAGCCCTAAAATATAGTATAAAACAAAAAAAACAACTTCGATATCCTTACATAGCATTAAGTAATTAGTTTTCAGCAACATTAAAAGACAAAAAAAGACCATAAACTCTAACTGATGACATTGCCTGGGATTAGCTGCTCTCAATAAATTTTTTAACTTCTGTAACCTCATCAAATATATGTCTGGTACCAGAATGATCCTCTACTATGATTCTGGCAGGATATACCATATGAGCCTTTAGCCCTTTATTTATTAATTGTGTACAGTGAGGGGCCATCTGTCTTCTCTTAGATGAAGTTTCAAAAGAAAAATCCTGAAATAATAATATCCTGCTGCCTCCGAATACTGGGGGATCAGATTTTTTGAATAGTTTTAATAGATCAACTTTATCTTGAAATTTAAGAAGTTTAAATAGACAGACTCTATTTTTTGAAGCTCCATCCAGAGAGGACTTCTTGGGGCCCAATCTATGCGCACGCTCAATTGTAAGTGGTAACAAGTGAGATGGCATACCAAGAGAAAGGGGTAATGTAGTGGATGTGAATTTTATTAGATCCTCAAATTCTGACTGTTCTGGAAGTCCTACTAATCTAATATTATTGCGCCTGGAGCGATCCTCTAGATCCTCCAGGCGCAACTGCATATTTTTAATTTTGGATTCTTGTTTTCGTAGGGTATCAGCCTGAATATTCGTCTGGTCTTCTATATCAGAGATCCTAGTCTCTGCTTCTGTCAATCGCGCTGAGAACTGTCTTACCTCAGCAGACAGTGAGCCTATTTCGGTAGCAATTGAACCCAACTCTTTTTTAATATCTTCAAATTGTGGTGAAAACACTTCTGATATTTTAGTTATAAGAGCTTGTGAATCAAATGGGGACCTACTGGACTCCATTGTACTATCTAAACTAAGATCAACTGTTTTACTCTTTTTGTCTTTCGTTTTCACAGGCATTATGGGAGAACTAGACTTCCCCTGTGTGATAAATCTTTCCATCCAAAATATGAGTGAAAAAAAGAAAACCACCCCTAATCTGTATACAATGTCAGGCAACCGCCTGCAGGGTGAACGTGCAAACAAAAAAAAACAACCCAAATACGTGTAAAAAGAAATAGATATATGTGTATAATGAGGCCTCCTCAGCCAATCTTGTTTATTTATTTATGTGTATGTGCTTGGACACTAGCCATCCACTATGTGCCTTGTGTGTGTAATGAAAAAGTGTTCTTGGTGACAAAAAAAAAAATTAAAAAAAAAATTAAAATTAAATGGTAGTGAGTAGAGCCTGTGGTCTCTAGGACAGAAAGGAGTTTTTCCAGAGCCTAATATCAGTTAGATAGATAGCCAGAGAGCAGAGACATATAATAAAGGGAAATCTCCCCAATTATATTTTGTAAGAAAAAACACAGACTGTTCAACGTGCAAATAATCAGTACTATGTATGTTATAGTTCCTTAAAAGTAATCTACAGGATTTACAATGGAATTATCCTAAGTAGGGAAGGCTTTTCCCTTTCTTTATCATGGTAGTCAAATAACAAGTAAATTCTGCATAATTAGATAAGAATTATGAGAGGTATCAAAGGCATATTAAGTTATTAAGATCTTCTTAGACATAAAATTCAAAAAGCCATTAACATTGCATATGTAGAGACCATTTTGGATGGATTAACTATTACGCTAGCATAATCTAGGCCGTGTAACACCTAGGTTTATAATCAAAAGATAATAGAGCACTCTGCAAAAAATAGAGATTACCTAGCCAAATGCTGTAAAGTACTTATACCATTTCCTTTTAGCACAGATATTGTTATATTATAATACCAATATTATAATTATAGGCAAATAACAGAAAAAAAATGAAGAGGGGTTAATAAAAAGTCACAACAAACACAAAATGCATTTCTCCTCTTCTACTGAGTAGCGTCCAAAGCAAAAAAGGAAAAAAGAGAATTTTAGGCATAGGTAGAGCACTCTGGCCTTCTCAATAGTGTCCAGGGCATTGTTTCCAGGGATAACGATATATGCAATTACTCCTTTCTTTCCCCTTTTTAAGTAATTCTAGAAACCAGTCTTGGCAGAATCTAGGCAGTGGGGAATCCTCATTACGATGTATTACTAAGCCTCCACCCACCTCAATAGCAGGATATGTACACAAAATAAGGATTTCAGCAAATGGAATGAAACAGGCGTTTGTCACTCACGTATATGTCGCCCAAACTGTTCGCTCAGTCCTCAGGGAGTACTCAGGCTCTCCTTACAATTTTCAGCCAGCAATCTGCTCCCCTCTTCAAGCAATACAGTATCCGGGTTTAACGAGCCTGTGTAAGCTCCGTATGGGAATAATAGGTGTCGTCTACTTCCCGGCACACCTTCATTTCCTATTGGGTGGGTAGGAAGGCTCGCACAGTGGGCCACTTTCCAGTTGGCCGAGAATCTTCAGCTGTTATATCCCCGAGCACAAGACACTGATACCTTTATTAAGGTTACTTTCAAAACTCCCAAGGGATTTAGCGTTCCGTGGGTGTCCTAGGGGGTATTGCTACCCCACAACGGGCACAAGTGATCCTCAGAATTTATCCCGTGTAGGTAGTCTTTTCACTAGCAGCTATCATCCTTGCAAAAAATACTGGTGTATGGCCAGAGCGAAACAAACTGTCCCATCACGGTAAAGACATGCTGTGCATACAGCGGTGAACAAGAAGCAGGTGCAAATCACTGGGCACAGTATTCTAATTGCCGGTTCTTAATCAGAGTATCGAAGTTGCGGCTTTGACAAAGAAGCCAAAATTAAGTCTCTTGTGGGTTTCCCGTCTGGGCTTGAGTAGCGTTTGCCCGGCTCCCTAGGATGCTGTCCGCACCAACAGCGGGAGATAAGACGCCAGGAGAGCGTGGTATGGAGCTGGTCAAACTTCGGCTCTCAACGCCGACACAGCGTGTTCACACTGCACAGCTCCTCCAACCGGAAACCCCTTCACATAGATCTTAATGTCCACGTTGATAAGGGAAATGGGCCTGTAGCTTGCATAGAGTGTTGGGTTTTTGTTTTCTTTAGGAATGGTAAGTATGCTAGCCTCCAAGAATTTGCTTAAAAAACTGCCATTCTCAGCTGCACTACTGTATAATCTGAGTAGAAATGGGGTCAGTATTGTGGCGAATGTTTGGTAAAATACTGCTGTGAAGCCATCAGGGCCCGGAGCTTTATGAGGTTTTAAAGTTGCTATGGCAGATATGACTTCTTCTACTGAAAACGGACTGTTCAGATCTGCTACTGAGTCAGCAGTCAAAGTGGGGAGGTGAAAGACCTGCAGGAACTGTTGGATAGTGGCACTATTGGTCTGAGGAGTTATAGTGCTGTCCTCTAGGCTGTAAAGATCTGTATAGTATTCAGCAAATGCCTGTCCTATTGCTTTTGGGGAGTGTACTGCGCCTGTGTTTGTTTGTATCATTGGAATGCGGCTTTGCTGAGTTCTCTTTCTAAGTTTATATGCAAGGAGTCTGTCAACTTTATTCTCTTTATAATAGTATAGCTGCTTGAGTTTGAGGAGATTATCCTGCTCTCTTGCAGTTTCTTGTCTGTTAATTTCCTCCCATATATTTCCTATCAATTGAGCAGTCTGAGGTCTGGGATCATATTTGTTAGTCAGTTCTAGTCAGTGCCCCATAAAGTTTAGCTAACAGATATTTGTTGTAGGCTCTCATTCTCGCAGTTCTTTTTCATAAAATGTCCCTGTAGATAAGCTTTAAATGCCACCCAGACCATCTCTAAACTAGTATTTCCTGTATCATGAAACTCTAAGTATTCCTGAATTACTTTATTGAGTTCTGGTATTTCTATGTCTGAGAGGCAATAGTCAGGTTATCTCCAAGGAGGTTGACTGTCAGAGGGATGTAGTAAGGAAAGGCTAGCACTAACCGTGTCATGGCCTGACCAAGAGCATTCTGTAATATGGGGGTATTAAATCTGTCCAGAGGCCAAGAATCACAGAGGAGGTACGTGCATATGCATTGTGAGGTTTGGAGAAATGTGTATAGTCTTTTTCTGTTGGTGATAGGCAGCTCCATATGTCGTATGTTGGTACATCAATTTACGGAATGCATTAGATTGTGAGGATAGATTACGGTCTACCGGATGGGTTCCCATTGATTTTATCAAGCGCAGGATCCCACACTAGGTTCAGGTTTCCCCCTATTAGCAAGTGTCACCTCTTGAGTTTGTCAACCCATTGTAGGAGCGTCCGTAAAAAGGGTAGCTGTTGGGTATTGGGCGCATAAATAGATACCAGTGTGCAAAGGATCCCATTTAGGGTGCATATGACAATTAAGGAGCAGCCTTCAGGGTCTTGTTCTACATATGCAATATCACATTCTATTTAACTATGGACTAGAATGGCAACTCCTCTTTTTTTTCTCTGTGAATGAGGCCGTCTCACACACTGGGTAGTTGGTTGAGTTTTGGAGGAACCGGGAACCGCCAGCCCAGTGGGTCTCTTGTAGGAAGACAATATGGAGCTTATTAGTCACAAGGTATTGGGATAGCAGACTACGATGGGTGGGAGAATTAAGGCTTTGTGTATTTAGTGTGGCCACCGAGATTGGTGTCATGGTTGGTTGGAGAGGGGGGTTAGGGGAGGGGAAGGAGAGACAGAAAGGTAAGGGTCAGTATAGGGAGGCAATAGTAAAAGAAAGTTCTTGAGAGTTAATGGATGGAGTTACGTATTTGCCTCAAAAACTTCCCTAAGTATGTTTAACTGGGGGATATGATATCTAGTGCTGTATGGTGTGTTCAGATGTGTATTTTAACACTATCTCAATGAGTGGTCTCCTTACAGATGAGTATGGAGAGCACAACTATATATGTGGGGGGAGAGGCAGGCACAGGCAGCCTAGCCCCTGTCAGTCTGGTGTTGGGATGTTCCAGATAATGTTGTGTACAATATGTTGTTGTGTCTGTCCACTTCAGTGATCATATATAGTAACGTGACCAATGATTACATGGAAGGCATAATGAGTACATCCCAATTTTGGTGCATACCTTAATAAAGACAAAACGTAACATTCTATAATATATCGCAACATACAAAAATAACATTAACTTATATAAAGTAAACAATGGGTAGGCAAAATCCTTGGGAACAATCATTTCTATATTTTCACCTAAGTGGATGTCAAGTGTGACATAGAATAATTATAGTATTTAGCTAGGGAGTTTCATATTAATACTATTACTTCTTGAGTCAGGGATATCCGTTTAGGGTGACTGTAACAGCTAAGGGGCTAGCAGAGGGTCTAAAATAGGTCTTGGGGAAACATCTGAGGTTCTCTAAAGCTCATTGTCTCCAATCTGTATTGACGTCCTAGCTTAGTGGCCTTTAAATATGTCAGCCTACTATATCGGTTAACAGGTATTATCAGGGTACATTTTGGAAGGTTTACAGGTATCTTGCTAAGTGCTTATGATATAGAAGTTTAATTACTTATACATTCACATATACTATTTCACCATAACAGTAGGGATCTTAAAGGTACAAGGTACTATATCATATTCTAACCCATCTTCTTATCATAGGAAGATCAACTTTCAGAGGTAAGTGGTGAAACATAGATTTCCATACTCAAGTTCTTTCAGGGTTACATTGCAACCCCTAGGTAAATACTCTTGTGACTGAAGTCTGGTTTTTTGTCTTGAAGGATTTAAGTCCATCAGCTGAGAGTGTCTTTTAGGGTTCATCATGGTCCTTTGTGGAAGAGATCCCTACTCTGGTGCTGCTGCCCGAAGTTGTAGGTAGTTGCCAAGCTCTAGGTGCGTATCATCTGGGTCCGTTAGCATAAATCCCTATCTTTGGAGAAGCTCTCTGGCCTGTTGTGGAGAAGATGCTATGTATTGTTGTCCGTCCTTGGTAATAAATAGCTGAACAGGAAACCCCCATCTGTATTTAATAGTCTTGACCCTTAAGATTTGGTAAAGGGTTTGTAGTGTCTGCAAAGCTGGAGGGTGTGCGGTGAGAGGTCCTAAAAGATTTGGAGGCCTTGAAATTTGTCAGGTAGGGCTCTTTCTTTAGGAAACAAAAGCAGTGTGCTATGAAGCAAAAAGGAAATAAACGGGTAACCGGGTCTCACAGTCAAGTGAAGGTACTACCGCTGTATAATAAATGTATAAATGTTCACCTACCCTTTTTTCAGAAAGGGTATCCCAAAGTAAGACCTCTCTTTCTATAGTCCTTTCCCAAAAAGCCAAGCTAGCATAGGACTGTGTTTGTAGTAGGAGTAATTAGCGAGTATCTTCTAAAGATTAGAAAGCAGAAGGGATGAAAGAGTCCTGTATCACCTAATTAGCATAGGTTACCAGAGTGTGTTAATTTGGAATACTGGTTCTTGTAGGGCTTTAGCTTCCAGGGCCTATTCACCGGGGTGTACCCATTTAGGGCGGTAAAAGAGGGGCTGTGGATGATGCCCACTAGGGCGAGTAGATAGGAAAAGGTAGTGAAATAGGCCCGGCGTCAAAGGCAATATACTTTTTGATTTTAGGTGATATCAGGCCCAAAGCCCCAACAGTTTATATAGGTGCCCCAGTTAGCTTGCAATTGTAATGTAAGCTTTCTGGAGCTGTCCAGTGTGGAATATTGTGCCACGTGGGGCAATTTATACCCATTTAAGCCTAAACCTCTAAGATACAGTGGCCCAATTTGAAGGTGTTACCACTAGAGCGGAACCCCGACCCTCCAGGGTAGTTATAGGCAGGTTGATGGGAAAATGTGTGTTACCTGTGCTGTATTGGCTTACCATAAAGGCAGCCTCCAGTTTAATTTGCTGAGCACTGTTTGCCACGTGGATTGGCCTACCTTCGTGACAGTGTAGTGGTTCTAATCCCAGTTCCAAGCCCCGACCCTCCTGAGGTAATTGTAGGTAGTTGTGTGGACTTACATAGTTTGTAAGTTAGTTCTCTTCACAAGGTGGTCTTGGCGCGGGGTGTGGCCTTCATCGTAGTCTTGCTTACCTCCGCGGCAGCGCAGTGGTCTCAATCTCAGTCAAAGCATCCGGAGCGGAGCACTGACCCTCCCCAACCCTCCAGAGGTAATTGTAGGTAGTTGTATGGACTTACATAGTTTGTAAGTTAGTTCTCTTCACCACGTGGTCTTGGTGCGGGATGTGGCCTTCATTGTAGATTTGCTTACCTCCGTGGCAGTGCAGCGGTCTCAATCTCAGTCAGAGCCTCCAGAGCGGAGCCCCGACTCTCCAGAGGCAATTGTAAGTGAGAGTGTGGACTCACGTAGTCTGTAAGCTAGTTTACTCTACCGCGTGGTCTTGATGCGGGGTGAGGCCTTCAGCGCAGTCTTGCTCAGCTCTGGAGCGGAGTTCCGACCCTCCGGTGCTGGTTCTCTGTAAGGCTGTGGATGTAGCTGTGATCAGGCAGCGGTCGCTCTTAATCTGTAGGGTGGGTATTCAGTTCTAAGTAAATCTTCGACGTTGCCCCCGTGCTGAAGTGTTGCTGGCCTACTGTTGAGGTAGTTACTGATGTAGCCAGAGTTTTATTTTATGCTGCAAGTCGGTTATGCCCTTCTGGGTTCTTAAATTATAAGATTTTAAACTTTTATATCTGGAACAATGTTAATGTATACTTCTTTTAGATGGAGCCCTTCTCAAATGCGACTTGCTCCGTTCGTGCCTGGCTTCACCCCCCCCAAATGGTGCTTTTTTCGATGCACCAGGCATGGCTTCAAACACTGGTCAGCCAGGTCAATTCCTCCCATATATTTATCATAATCAAGGACACACTTTGGTTTGTTGATTGGCTTGTGCCCTCCTCTTTCCATTACTAGCTCTGTGGCTTCAGTGTGTATCATGGATAAAAAATGTCTGTAAATCTAAGCGCCAAAAGTTCGTCCTGACGCAAAGTAGATGTGTTTCCACTCTTGTGCTTTGGCAGTACCAGCTATTGTGGAAATCCTCTCCAGTTTTTTTAAATAACTCAATACTTGCATAAGAATAGTCCAGGTATAAATTGTAGTCTTTGTTAAGGAACGGAAGGATAAGGTCCCATACTATCCTATACTACTATAACTTGATATATGGTATAGTTTCTGGACAACCAGGGAATCTAACATGCTATCTCTTCCTGTATATATTCTGAAAGCACAAGTATATCCTGTTGTACTTTCACACAATTTGTAAAATGTCACCCCATAACAAGCCCTTTTAGAGGGTATGTACTGCTTGAACAGCAGCCTCCACTTAAATTGCATTAGTGATTCATCAATAGAAATGTGTTGCTTGGGAACATTCAATTCATGAAATCTTTTCCCAAGATATGTTAAAAGGGAATAAATAAATAGGGAGCGCCCTTGGGCTAATGGAAATCAGTGATATAGATATTATAGCACTCTGTAACAAAGAAACCAAATTGAATAAACAACTGAATACAATTTACAGGTTACTATATATATTAAAATATATAATAAAAATGTTCAAGTCCCATATAGTGAAAGGAGAGGGAGTAATAAATAAACCCAAAAATAGAATATTAATCCCAGGTCCAGGCAGCTTTCTGTGGTGGGATCCAAGGCCAAGATCCAAAATCAGCAATCTGTAGAAGATACAAAGAAACAGAAGCGCTAGCTGTTTCTTTGTATCTTCTACAGATATGTTAAAAGGGGTGGATTTTGGCAAGCCTGTCATAATTTGGATCACTTTTTAAGGGCACACACTGTTGTCAGTAAAATGTAAAAACCGGAGGAGCATCTGGTAGCTCATCCTAGACGTGATAGCTGGGAAAAGGGGGATGGTGAGACTGGGGTTTTTTGATGGTAGTAAAAATCGTTTTATCTCTACCATGTCAGTGCTTTGCAATAGCTTACATTTGGCATAGCCAAATTCTGGCTTAGCTTCTAAGAACTGTTGGGCATAATGGTTTGTTTGATCTTCCAGATTTTCAAAGATGTCTGGCAGAAACAGTTTTAAATAATCAATCGGCTCACCAGAAGGCATGACGCAGGTAATACCAGGTGTTATTATAAAAGGGGGCAAACCAGGACCTTCTAAATTTAAAGCCACCCACACCGATTCCTCTGATGCAAGCTCTTGGGCGGCTACAGAAGCATCAGAGAGGCTGCATAAGTCATCCACATCAATGTCAGAGGCATCTCATCAGCTGCAGCAGCAGTTTCATTGTCAGACTCTGCAAGTATTCTGTAAACCTCCTCCTCAGCATTATATAAATTAGCCATTTTTACTTGCAAACCCTTTTTTTTCTCTCTTCCTAAATGTAAATATGTACAACTATTTTTTCTTTTTAAAATGTTTCTCCCTTTCACTAAACTTTTACCAGGTTCAAACCGTAACCCTAATCCAAACCCTCAAAACCCAAACCCTACAGCAACCCTAAAGACCTTTAGAGCTGTAATGAAATGCGATCAGGCTTAACACTAATCCAAACTTAAAAATGTATTTTAAAAAGTCAGGCCTGAACACCAATGATCACAGTAAAGGTTCTGTGATTAACATTACTCTAAAACCTTGAACCTTTACCCTAACACTAAATATAGTATTATTAACTATTTAAGGTATTATTAAAAGTATTTTAACTACTTAAAGCACGGATAACAACAGATAACATTACTGACTGTAATCATCACAGTGAAGGGGTGGTGATCAAAGGGTTGACGTTACACGTAAAACCCCCAAAGTCTTACCCTCACACTAAATAAAGCACTATTAACTATTTAACGTATTATTAAAAAAATATTTAACTACTTAAAGGGACAGTCTAGGCCAAAATAAACTTTCATGATTCAGATAGAGCATGTAATTTTAAACAATTTTCCAATTTACTTTTATCACTAATTTTGCTTTGTTCTCTTGGTATTCTTAGTTGAAAGCTTAAAGGATTACTTTCTGTTATAATTTTTAAGCTAAACAACTAACATATTAAAGTTAATGAACATTAATTAAAACCTACTGACCTATATTTTCTCCAAAACGAAGTTTCATAACGTTCTAAAAGTTATATCTTTTATTCGCCGATGATGTCCCGTTATCCTGCCCACTATTTTAAGCACTGCGTGTTCAAAATACTTAAACCAATAACTTTGTGTTTAAAGCGCCATTTTGAAACCTAGATTGGTACAGAGTATTTTAAGCACTGCGTGTTCAAAATACTTAAACCAATAACTTTGTGTTTAAAGCGCCATTTTGAAACCTAGATTGGTACAGAGCAAAGGATACCCACTAAGTGGGTTTGGAAAACAATTAAATTTGCAGACAAGATTTCTGATATACGGTAGAGATATGTTAATGAAATGCTATTGATAAAAAGCGTATTTGGGGTAGTTAGTTAGTAACAGGCATAGAAAATATTTACTTACAGTGGTCCTTTAACCTAGGAGGTTCATATGCTAATTTCTTACACCTTGAAGCCCACCTCTTTTCAGATTGCATTTTAACAGTTTTTCACCACTAGAGGGTGTTAGTTCACGCATTTCATATAGATAACACTGTGCTCGTGCACGTGAAGTTATCTGGGAGCAGGCACTGATTGGCTAGACTGCAAGTCTGTCAGAAGAACTGAAAAAAGGGGCAGTTTGCAGAGGCTTAGATACAAGATAATCACAGAGGTTAAAAGTATATTATTATAACGGTGTTGGTTATGCAAAACTGGGGAATGGGTAATAAAGGGATTATCTATCTTTTAAAACAATAAAAATTCTGGTGTAGACTATCCCTTTAAAGCACTGATCACCACAGATCACAATACTGACTGTAATGATCACAGTGAAGGGGTGGCAGTCAAAGGGTTAATGTTACCCAGAAACACCAAAGCCTTACTCTGACACTAAATAAGTATTAACTATTTAAGAGAAAAAATATATCAGCCCTGGTCACCACAGACTTTAATGATCACAGTGGCAGGGCTATTTTCAGGGGGTTATTTTTTTTTTGTGTGTGTGTGTGTTAGACATTTATAGAGTTTATGTAGCACCATTTAAAATAAATACAATTTAGCAACAGCTCTCTCTTAAAGGACATTTCAACAACACATAAAATGTTTCAATAGTGCAAGTAAAACATTATTGCAATGTATATTCATTATTTATGTTGCAGCCTTTTGTTGTAAAATACTTCTAAAAAAATTTCTTGTTTCACTGTCTCCCAGGGAGGCTTGAGTTAATACTTTAAAGCAATTTATGTGAGCTTTTGTTTACTTTTCCCTTCCTCCCTAAGCTTCTATGGTGCCACATGCTTTTAACCCCTTAAGGACTGGGCATTTCAGACTAAAACTTCCCCAAAAGACCAGAGCATTTTTGCCATCACTCCAATTAAACAGAAATAGATCCTTGGTTCTTTTTTATTTACTTATCAAAACTATATATTTATTTTTAGTAGACAATCCAAAGTATTGATCTAGGCCCATTTTGGTATATTTCATGCCACCATTTCACCACCAAATGCGATCAAATAAAAAAAATTGTTAACTTTTTCACAAACTTTAGGTTTCTTACTGAAATTATTTACATACATATTGTGCAATTGTGGCACAAATGGTTTTAAAGCTTCTCTGGGATCCCCTTTGTTCAGAAATAGCAGACATATATGGCTTAGCGATTGCTTTTTGTTAATTAAAAGGCCGCTAATTGCAGCTGCGCACTACACCTTTATTATTCCCAGCAGTGAAGAGGTTAATCAGGTAGCTTATAAGGTTAATTTTAGCTTTATTGTAGAGATTACCCTGCCACTTCCCACCCCCTGATTCCTCCCAAACAGCTCCCCCCCCCCCACTGGTCAACCCCATCTTAAAGGGACACTGAACCCAAATTTTTTCTGTTGCGATTCAGATAGAGCATGAAAGTTTAAGCAACTTTCCAATTTAATCATATTTGCAAATTTTCTTCATTCTCTTGGTATCTTTATTTGAAATGCAAGAATGTAAGTTAATATGCCGGCCCATTTTTAGTGAACAACCTGGGTTGTCCTTGCTGATTGGTGGATAAATTCATCCACCAATAAAAAAGTGCTGTCCAAAGTACTGAACAAAAAAAAACCCATAGATGCCTTCTTTTTCAAATAATGATAGCAAGAGAACGAAGAAAATGTGATAATAGGAGTAAATTAGAAAGTTGCTTAAAATTGCATGCTCTATCTGAATCATGAAAGAAAAAGAAAAATGGGTTCAGTGTCCCTTTAAGTACTGGAAGACAGTATGCAGTTTTAGACCTTTTTTTTTATTTTATTTTCTTCCGTGTATGATGACCCCCTTTCTTTCCCACCTCCTTGATACCTCACAAAAAACTCTCTAACCCTCCCCCCTCTAACTAGTTTCCGCCATCTTAGGTACTGGTACAGTTTTCTATGATTTTTGTTTTTTAATGAATAATAAAAAAAACTTTACTGTAGTGTACCTGCCCCCCTCATTTACTCCGCTTACCCGATCTTTTCCCATACCAACTATCCCCCCCTCTTTACTCTAGGACCACCACCACTCATTTATTTTTCTGCAGTGTAGCGGTCCCATCCGTTCCCGCCCCTCCATCCCTCCCTCCCTACAGCGATGGGCCACACACCTACATCCCTCCCACACCACCAACGATCGGCACCACCGCTACCTGATGCAGAGAGGGACAGAGTCATCTGTCACTCTGCAACTCTATATCTGCACTGCCCCACTCGTGGGGCATGCAGAAATAGTGCGTTCTCAACACTGTTAGTGAGATTGCGGCAGAGAGAGGCCCAGGACAGCAGCTTAACAACCAGCACCTTACAGAGTATGGCACTGTTCGTTAAGGGCTTAAAAGGTGGATCATCAGTTTTACATAAACAATCATGGTAGGCAAATCATTCTTTGCAATAGTAACTAAGTTAAATCAGTGCTAAACATCCTTAAGGGAATACAAGAGTGCAGGCTACTCCAGTCTGCACATGTGCAAACAGAGTTTGTGCTGTACCTCATTTTTTTTCTCAGCTGCGGTCCTCAAATACCCCCAACAGGCCATGTTATCATTATAGCTGAACCAGTGCACAGGGGAAATAATCAGCTGATGGTTAAGAGCAGGTTAATAACCAAGGTGTTACTGATCAGCTGATAACTTCACCTGTGCACTGGTTCAGCTATAATGAAAACCTGGCCTGTTGGGGGTACTTGAGGACTGCAGATGAGAAACACTGCTGTATCTGAATATTAGTTTGCGATGGGTTAGCAAGGGTTCTTTTTGTTCTGGGGGACAGGGAAATCAGTGAAACTAACACAATATACTCAGACAAAATAAAGCTGCAGTTGTAATTGCAAAACTATTCTTATATATGAAGGTTTATAATCATGTAGTTAACAATTTGTGTTTAGTGTCCCTTTAACTCTCTTTGAGCACAGATCGAGAGACAGAGCTGCATTTCTTCCATTACTGTGTTGGATACAGTAACATTATGATCGCTGTAATTCGTCATCACATCGATCACATGCCCGCCTGGGCTGTGATTAATCACGGACAAACTGCTTCAGTTGCGAGACACATTATGGGACTGCGCCGCAGGTGGGGGAAGCCGGACACACTGCTTCAGTTGCGAGGCACATTATGGGACTGTGGCGCGGGTGGGGGAAGCCGGCGATCCCCTTGTAAGAAGGAACAGAAGGAAGGACGTACTATTACGTCACTAGGGTCCATAAAACACTATATTTGTGACATAACGGTACATCCGAAACCCCAAGAGGTTAAAGTGCACCCCCAGCTAACTTTGCACGATGGCGCAAGGTGTCCCTTTCCACCTCGCTCCATTACTTTATATAGGAGGCATCTTGCCACTCACAGGGACTGTCCCCTGCAAGAGTCAGCATAAAAAGCCACATCTGGTCTGGTGAGGTTTAGAAAATCAGGCCCCAAGTGAAGTTGGCTGTCTGACACTAGTGCACATTCTTTGTAATTTTTCATTAATTTACTGCTACCATGGACTCCGGGGGATCTGCACTGGGCATTCAGTATTTTGTAACAAGACTGCAGGATTCTCCTGGTTCCATAGTAGTACTAATGCAATGGCTATGGTTGGCACCTGTTTAGTGGTGGCATCTGGGTGTATATACTGCAGCCTGGGTCATCCTTATAAAATCCAGGAAAAGGTAGAGAAGCATATAAAAGCACACATTGGCTGCAGTGCTTGTAAGAGAGATCATCATGTAAAGTCTCATTTAAAAACAGAAGTGCTAGGGGAGAGATTATGAGATGCAACCACAAAGTTTTTATACGGCTAGGGTGAGAAAGAACTCATCTGGCACAGCTGTATCACAAGTGTAGAAAAGAAAAAAAAACAGCACAATGGGTGAAACTGTATTAAATGTCTCCTGTACTGGGGGATAATAAGACAGTAACAGATGCTGCTGCATAGAAGGGAAACTGCTTTGGGTGCAGATAAATCTTTTATTTCACATGTACAGTGTACACTTATTTTGTACATGTGGATGAAGCGGGTCACATCACATGCACTTGTGCTTATTCTTTTTAAAATGTGCATCCATTATGTATTACTAACATTACAGATGGGTGAGAACTAGCTGTTGTATCCCTGCAAAAAGTTACAATACATATAAGAATACCAAAATGAGAAGTTAATTCTAACATTCTAATGACCCCTGACAGAGCAGAAGCTATGGAGAGAACCTATGGAAGTCTCTGTACAATGTCCTATGTCTAATGCCATTATTATTTAGCCCAAACTTCACACCTTTTATAAATAGGGTTTACATCCTGAAATCACAAAAGTAATCTACAGGAGATTAGATATATAGCAAAAACAACCACCTTAAAAATATTACAATTATTACAACACTCATACTTCCACATATGTAGTAACAAATGTGTGTAGAATGATCAACTCTTTAAAAAAATAAAGATGGGGGTTACAAAGATGCTTGCAAAAAGGATGTTGAAGCTACAAATGATCTACCTGCCCATAAAGTTAGTGCGACAAGTCTGGTTTCTTCTAAGGTTAAAAATGACTGAAGAGTCACTTTAACACAAACAAGGACATGTGACAGTCATCAGGGATAAGTATACTATTCTCACAGCTATCTTTGCCTCTGCCATTTTTATCGCATATTTAGTCACATATATCCTATCATTAGTGTATTACACGTACTGCGTATTTATTTGTCATCTGATAGCTGCCCATAAGCACAACACACCACCCAGTCACCTAGAAATATAAATATACTGAGACAGAGGGTGATATAACTGTCTACCACTTGGTCATAGTCCAACTACTCAGTAAATCAGATGTAAAAACTAATAAATCTTTTAAATCATGTTTGGCTGACAGACGGCTAAAGCCTAACGCAGGACTCCGTCGTTCAAGGGTAAATGGAAATTGATATTTGTATTAGTTTAAGGCGGAACATGTTTACCACGTTACTCTTCTTTTAAAAAATATCGTAGGAACCTGTAATATCCCCCCCACACCGGATTGTGACGATTTTAATATAATGTTTAAACTGTCAGCTCTGTGCTTTCACGTTTCTTTCCACGTTGGTTTTCATTTACAGATGCAAACGGACTGCCTCGTTTAAAGAACCGCATAACTTTAAAACAAAACCGTAAAACCGATGCCCTCCCTTTCATAAGGTTAAAAGCTATAACTGCTTAGAAACAAAAATGTGTGACAATGTATCGTCATTTTTTTTTTACAAATTACCAACGCATAACAGTTTCAAAATTGTATCCACAATATATCCACAAAGAAACTATTTAAAATCAATCCGCTGTATTTGGAAATAGGTCTTCCCAACTCAGCAGTCTGCTGACGACTGAGGAAAAATTAACGACGACGCCCGTTAAGGAAAGGAAACGCGACGCAGGTCACGAGCTGCGCGCCCAGTATACCGCCTGTACACGGCAACCCTTCTCTAAGGGCGCGCGCATTAAACTTTTCACTGCCAGAATGTCCTGGTACAAGGCCTACTAGCATCATACAGCGTAGCGCATCTCTAATCCCTTTGGTAACAACATGGTTAATTACATCACGTTGTAGTGAAAACTGTGGGACATCAGCCCCCACCTCCTCATGAGTATGCTAATACAATGCTTACAGGCCAATAGTATGTAAGCAATCATACCACGTGGTAAGGTGACGTTAAACGGGATGGATTTTATAGGCCCAACCTACTT
>NC_069501.1:1083975789-1084032889 GCF_027579735.1 Bombina bombina | reverse complement strand
AAAGTCCTGGCCCTGGGGCCATATTCCTATGCGGCCCTCAAGATAGTTTTAATCTGGCCCTCCCTTGTTTATTAACCCCTTAATGACCGGACCATTTTTCAATTTTCTTACCCTTAATGACAATGGCTATTTTTACATTTCTGCGGTGTTTGTGTTTAGCTGTAATTTTCCTCTTACTCATTTACTGTACCCACACATATTATATACCGTTTTTCTCGCCATTAAATGGACTTTCTAAAGATACCATTATTTTCATCATGTCTTATAATTTACTACAAAAAAAATAATAAAATATGAGGAAAAAATGGAAAAAAACACACTTTTTCTAACTTTGACCCCCAAAATCTGTTACACATTTACAATCACCAAAAAACACCCATGCTAAATAGTTTCTAAATTTTGTCCTGAGTTTAGAAATACCCAATGTTTACATGTTCTTAGCTTTTTTTTGCAAGTTATAGGGCCATAAATACAAGTAGCACTTCGCTATTTCCAAACCACTTTTTTTCAAAATTAGCGCTAGTTACACTGGAACCCTGATATCTGTCAGGAATACCTGAATATCCCTTGACATGTATATATTTCTTTCATGTAATTAACAAGAGTCCATGAGCTAGTGACGTATGGGATATACATTCCTACCAGGAGGGGCAAAGTTTCCCAAACCTTAAAATGCCTATAAATACACCCCTCACCACACCCACAAATCAGTTTTACAAACTTTGCCTCCAAGGGAGGTGGTGAAGTAAGTTTGTGCTAGATTCTACGTTGATATGCGCTCCGCAGCAAGTTGGAGCCCGGTTTTCCTCTCAGCGTGCAGTGAATGTCAGAGGGATGTGAGGAGAGTATTGCCTATTGAATGCAGTGATCTCCTTCTACGGGGTCTATTTCATAAGGTTCTCTGTTATCGGTCGTAGAGATTCATCTCTTACCTCCCTTTTCAGATCGACGATATACTCTTATATTTACCATTTCCTCTACTGATTCTCGTTTCAGTACTGGTTTGGCTTTCTACAAACATGTAGATGAGTGTCCTGGGGTAAGTAAGTCTTATTTTCTGTGACACTCTAAGCTATGGTTGGGCACTTTATTTATAAAGTTCTAAATATATGTATTCAAACATTTATTTGCCTTGACTCAGAATGTTCAACTTTCCTTATTTCCAGACAGTCAGTTTCATATTTGGGATTATGCTTTAATTATCATATTTTTCTTACCTCAAAAATTTGTCTTTTTCCCTGTGGGCTGTTAGGCTCGCGGGGGCTGAAAATGCTTCATTTTATTGCGTCATTCTTGGCGCGGACTTTTTTGGCGCAAAAATTCATTTCGTTTCCGGCGTCATACGTGTCGCCGGAAGTTGCGTCATTTTTTTGACGTTATTTTGCGCCAAAAATGTCGGCGTTCCGGATGTGGCGTCATTTTTGGCGCCAAAAGCATTTAGGCGCCAAATAATGTGGGCGTCTTATTTGGCGCCAAAAAATATGGGCGTCGTTTTTGTCTCCACATTATTTCAGTCTCATTTTTCATTTGCTTCTGGTTGCTAGAAGCTTGATGTTTGGCATTTTTTTCCCATTCCTGAAACTGTCTTATAAGGAATTTGATCTATTTTGCTTTATATGTTGTTTTTTCTCTTACATATTGCAAGATGTCTCACGTTGCATCTGAGCCAGAAGATACTACAGGAAAACCTCTGCCTGCTGGATCTACCAAAGCTAAGTGTATCTGCTGTAAACTTTTGGTAGCTATTCCTCCAGCTGTTGTTTGTATTAAATGTCATGACAAACTTGTTAATGCAGATAATATTTCCTTTAATGATGTACCATTGCCTGTTGCAGTTCCCTCAACATCTAAGGTGCAGAATGTTCCTGATAACATAAGAGATTTTGTTTCTGAATCCATAAAGAAGGCTTTGTCTGTTATTTCTCCTTCTAGTAAACGTAAAAAGTCTTTTAAATCTTCTCTCTCTACAGATGAATTTTTAAATGAACACCATCATTCTGATTCTTTGGACTCTTCTGGTTCAGAGGATTCTGTCTCAGAGATTGATGCTGATAAATCTTCATATTTATTTAAGATGGAATTTATTCGCTCTTTACTTAAAGAAGTACTAATTGCTTTAGAAATAGAGGATTCTAGTCCTCTTGATACTAATTCTATACGTTTGGATAAGGTTTTTAAAGCTCCTGCGGTTATTCCAGAAGTCTTTCCTGTTCCTAATGCTATTTCTGCAGTAATTGCTAAGGAATGGGATAGATTGGGTAATTCATTTACTCCTTCTAAACGTTTTAAGCAATTATATCCTGTTCCGCCTGACAGATTAGAATTTTGGGACAAAATCCCTAAAGTTGATGGGGCTATTTCTACCCTTGCTAAACGTACTACCATTCCTACATCAGATGGTACCTCGTTTAAGGATCCTTTAGATAGAAAAATTGAATCTTTTCTAAGAAAAGCTTATCTATGTTCAGGTAATCTTCTTAGACCTGCTATATCATTGGCTGATGTTGCTGCAGCTTCAACTTTTTGGTTGGAAACTCTAGCGCAACAAGTAACAAATCGTGATTCTCATGATATTATTATTCTTCTCCAGCATGCTAATAATTTCATCTGTGATGCCATTTTTGATATTATTAGAGTTGATGTTAGATTTATGTCTCTGGCTATCTTAGCCAGAAGAGCTTTATGGCTTAAGACTTGGAATGCTGATATGGCTTCTAAATCAACTCTACTTTCCATTTCTTTCCAGGGAAACAAATTATTTGGTTCTCAGTTGGATTCTATTATTTCAACTGTTACTGGTGGGAAAGGAACTTTTTTACCACAGGATAAAAAGTCTAAAGGTAAAAACAGGGCTAACAATCGTTTTCGTTCCTTTCGTTTCAACAAAGAACAAAAGCCTGATCCTTCGTCCTCAGGAGCAGTTTCAGTTTGGAAACCATCTCCAGTCTGGAATAAATCCAAGCCTGCTAGAAAGGCAAAGCCTGCTTCTAAGTTCACATGAAGGTACGGCCCTCATTCCAGTTCAGCTGGTAGGGGGCAGGTTACGTTTTTTCAAAGAAATTTGGATCAGTTCTGTTCACAATCTTTGGATTCAGAACATTGTTTCAGAAGGGTACAGGATTGGTTTCAAGATGAGACCTCCTGCAAAGAGATTTTTTCTTTCCCATGTCCCAGTAAATCCAGTGAAAGCTCAAGCATTTCTGAATTGTGTTTCAGATCTAGAGTTGGCTGGAGTAATTATGCCAGTTCCAGTTCCGGAACAGGGGATGGGGTTTTATTCAAATCTCTTCATTGTACCAAAGAAGGAGAATTCCTTCAGACCAGTTCTGGATCTAAAATTATTGAATCGTTATGTAAGGATACCAACGTTCAAGATGGTAACTGTAAGGACTATATTGCCTTTTGTTCAGCAAGGGAATTATATGTCCACAATAGATTTACAGGATGCATATCTGCATATTCCGATTCATCCAGATCATTATCAGTTCCTGAGATTCTCTTTTCTAGACAAGCATTACCAATTTGTGGCTCTACCGTTTGGCCTTGCTACAGCTCCAAGAATTTTCACAAAGATTCTCGGTGCCCTTCTGTCTGTAATCAGAGAACAGGGTATTGTGGTATTTCCTTATTTGGACGATATCTTGGTACTTGCTCCGTCTTTACATTTAGCAGAGTCTCATACGAATCGACTTGTGTTGTTTCTTCAAGATCATGGTTGGAGGATCAATTTACCAAAAAGTTCTTTGATTCCTCAAACAAGGGTAACCTTTCTGGGTTTCCAGATAGATTCAGTGTCCATGACTTTGTCTTTAACAGACAAGAGATGTCTAAAATTGATTACAGCCTGTCGAAACCTTCAGTCTCAATCATTCCCTTCGGTAGCCTTATGCATGGAAATTCTAGGTCTTATGACTGCTGCATCGGACGCGATCCCCTTTGCTCGTTTTCACATGCGACCTCTTCAGCTCTGTATGCTGAACCAATGGTGCAGGGATTACACGAAGATATATCAATTAATATCTTTAAAACCGATTGTTCGGCACTCTCTAACGTGGTGGACAGATCACCATCGTTTAATTCAGGGGGCTTCTTTTGTTCTTCCGACCTGGACTGTAATTTCAACAGATGCAAGTCTCACAGGTTGGGGAGCTGTGTGGGGATCTCTGACGGCACAAGGAGTTTGGGAATCTCAGGAGGTGAGATTACCGATCAATATCTTGGAACTCCGTGCAGTTTTCAGAGCTCTTCAGTTTTGGCCTCTTCTGAAGAGAGAATCGTTCATTTGTTTTCAGACAGACAATGTCACAACTGTGGCATACATCAATCATCAAGGAGGGACTCACAGTCCTCTGGCTATGAAAGAAGTATCTCGAATTTTGGTTTGGGCGGAATCCAGCTCCTGTCTAATCTCTGCGGTTCATATCCCAGGTGTAGACAATTGGGAAGCGGATTATCTCAGTCGCCAAACGTTGCATCCGGGCGAATGGTCTCTTCACCCAGAGGTATTTCTTCAGATTGTTCAAATGTGGGGGCTCCCAGAGATAGATCTGATGGCCTCTCATCTAAACAAGAAACTTCCCAGGTATCTGTCCAGATCCCGGGATCCTCAGGCGGAGGCAGTGGATGCATTATCACTTCCTTGGAAGTATCATCCTGCCTATATCTTTCCGCCTCTAGTTCTTCTTCCAAGAGTAATCTCCAAGATTCTGAGGGAATGCTCGTTTGTTCTGCTAATAGCTCCGGCATGGCCTCACAGGTTTTGGTATGCGGATCTTGTCCGGATGGCATCTTGCCAACCATGGACTCTTCCGTTAAGACCAGACCTTCTGTCTCAAGGTCCTTTTTTCCATCCGGATCTGAAATCCTTAAATTTAAAGGTATGGAGATTGAACGCTTGATTCTTGGTCATAGAGGTTTCTCTGACTCCGTGATTAATACTATGTTACAGGCTCGTAAATCTGTATCTCGAGAGATATATTATAGAGTCTGGAAGACTTATATTTCTTGGTGTCTTTCTCATCATTTTTCTTGGCATTCTTTTAGAATACCGAGAATTTTACAGTTTCTTCAGGATGGTTTAGATAAGGGTTTGTCCGCGAGTTCTTTGAAAGGACAAATCTCCGCTCTTTCTGTTCTTTTTCACAGAAAGATTGCTATTCTTCCTGATATTCATTGTTTTGTACAAGCTTTGGTTCGTATAAAACCTGTCATTAAGTCAATTTCTCCTCCATGGAGTTTGAATTTGGTTTTGGGAGCTCTTCAAGCTCCTCCGTTTGAACCTATGCATTCATTGGACATTAAATTACTTTCTTGGAAAGTTTTGTTCCTTTTGGCCATCTCTTCTGCTAGAAGAGTTTCTGAATTATCTGCTCTTTCGTGTGAGTCTCCTTTTCTGATTTTTCATCAGGATAAGGCGGTGTTGCGAACTTCTTTTGAATTTTTACCTAAAGTTGTGAATTCCAACAACATTAGTAGAGAAATTGTGGTTCCTTCATTATGTCCTAATCCTAAGAATTCTAAGGAGAAATCATTGCATTCTTTGGATGTTGTTAGAGCTTTGAAATATTATGTTGAAGCTACGAAATCTTTCCGTAAGACTTCTAGTCTATTTGTTATCTTTTCCGGTTCTAGGAAAGGCCAGAAAGCTTCTGCCATTTCTTTGGCATCTTGGTTGAAATCTTTAATTCATCTTGCCTATGTTGAGTCGGGTAAAATTCCGCCTCAAAGAATTACAGCTCATTCTACTAGGTCAGTTTCTACTTCCTGGGCGTTTAGGAATGAAGCTTCGGTTGACCAGATCTGCAAAGCAGCAACTTGGTCCTCTTTGCATACTTTTACTAAATTCTACCATTTTGATGTATTTTCTTCTTCTGAAGCAGTTTTTGGTAGAAAAGTTCTTCAGGCAGCGGTTTCAGTTTGAATCTTCTGCTTATGTTTTTTGTTAAACTTTATTTTGGGTGTGGATTATTTTCAGCAGGAATTGGCTGTCTTTATTTTATCCCTCCCTCTCTAGTGACTCTTGTGTGGAAAGATCCACATCTTGGGTAGTCATTATCCCATACGTCACTAGCTCATGGACTCTTGTTAATTACATGAAAGAAAACATAATTTATGTAAGAACTTACCTGATAAATTCATTTCTTTCATATTAACAAGAGTCCATGAGGCCCACCCTTTTTTGTGGTGGTTATGATTTTTTTGTATAAAGCACAATTATTCCAATTCCTTATTTTATATGCTTCGCACTTTTTTTCTTATCACCCCACTTCTTGGCTATTCGTTAAACTGATTTGTGGGTGTGGTGAGGGGTGTATTTATAGGCATTTTAAGGTTTGGGAAACTTTGCCCCTCCTGGTAGGAATGTATATCCCATACGTCACTAGCTCATGGACTCTTGTTAATATGAAAGAAATGAATTTATCAGGTAAGTTCTTACATAAATTATGTTTTTTTGTTAGAAGACAACCTAAAGTATTGATCTAGGCACATTTTGGTATAGTTTATGCCACCATTTCACCGCCAAATGCGAGCAAATAAAAAAAAAAAAAAAACTTTACATTTTTCACAATTTTAGGTTTCTCACTGAAATTATTTACAAACAGCTTGTGCTATTATGGCACAAATTTTTGTAAAAGCTTCTTTGGGATCCCCTTTGTTCAGAAATAGCAGACTTATATGGCTTTGGCATTGCTTTTTGGTAATTAGAAGGCCGCTAAATGCTGCTGCGCACCACACGTAAATTATGCCCAGCAGTGAAGGGGTTAATTAGGTAGGTTGTAGGGAGCTTGCAGGGTTAATTTTAGCTTTAGGGTAGAGATCAGCCTCCCACCTGACACATCCCACCCCCTGATCCCTCCCAAACAGCTCTCTTCCCTCCCCCACCCCACAAATGTCCCCGCCATCTTAAGTACTGGCAGAAAGTCTGCCAGTACTAAATAAAAGGAGGTTTTTTTTTTTTTTTTTTTATAAAAAAAATAAAATATTTTAGCTGTGATGGACTCCTGCCTTAGCCCCAACCTCCATGATCCCCCCCCCCCCCCAGCTCTCTAACCCTCCCTCCTATCTAATTGCGGCCATCTTGGGTACTGGCAGCTGTCTGCCAGTACCCAATTTGCCCCAAAAACAAAAGTATTTTTTGCTCTTTTGCTTTTTTTTATGTTTTCTGTAGTGTAGCAGCCCCCCACAATACCCCTATCCCCCTCCCCCTCCCAGATCCTTTTATATTATTTTTATAAAAAATCTTTCCCCCCCCCTCTTCCCTCCTCATTAGTGTCAGTGGCCAGCTAATGCGCGCGCACATGCACGCGCGCCCCCCGAACGCACCCGGCGTGCACATTGCACTTCTAGGAACCGGATGCCGGGTAGCGATGGGCCGCCCACCCGCCTCCCTGTTACGCTCCCACCCACCAACGAACCGGCACCATCGCTACCGGTGCAGAGAGGGCCACAGAGTGGCTCTCTCTGCATCGGAGTCTTCTAAAAAGGTATTGCAGGATGCCTCCATATGGAGGCATCACTGCAATACCCTGAGAGCTGCTGGAAGCGATTGCCATCGCTTCCAGCACTCTCTTAGACAACTGACGTACCAGGTACGTCCATTGTCATTAACTGCTTGTTAATGCATGACGTACCTGGTACGTCAGTTGTCATTAAGGGGTTAAGTAAATTATTAATTTGACCCCATCAATTTTTATTTGCACTACTACTTGGGTAAATGTCACTTCCAGTTTCTAGTATATCCAGTTTCAGAGCACTCTGTTCAAGTGGCCCTCATGGGAGAAGAACACTTGGCCAGTGCCCCCCGGATACAATGAGGTTGATACCCCTGGTTTAAAGGAACATAAAACCATTAGATGCAACAGTACTGTAATGGTTATTACTCACCATTATTTTTCCCCCGTGCCAAATTACTGTGCTAGAAATACACTTCAGTGACTACTGTGCAATTTGTCTTAAAGGGACAATCAAGTCCAAAAAAAACTTTCATGATTCAAATAGGGCATGTCATTTTAAACAACTTTCCAATTTACTTTTATCACCAATTTAGTTTGTTCTCTTTGTATTCTTAGTTAAAAGCTAAACCTAGGAGGTTCATATGCTAATTTCTTAGACCTTGAAGGCCACCTCTGCATTTGACATTTTTCACCACTAGAGGGTGTTAGTTCATGTGTTTCATATAAATAACTGAGCTCATGCATGTGAATTTTCAGAGGAGTGAGCACTGATTGGCTAAAATGCAAGTCTGTCAAAAGAACTGAAATAAGGGGGCAGTCTGCAGAGGCTTAGATACAAGGTAACCACAGAGGTAAAACATGTATTATAACTGTGTTGGTTATGCAAAACTGGGGAATGGGTAATTAAGGGATTATCTATCCTTTTTAAAAAAACAATTCTGGTGTTGACTGTCACTTTAATATATTACTCCTGTGGGTTAAAAACCAAACCACATGGGAGGCCCCATCCGGGCATGGTGCATGTGGTTGAAGACATCAAATATGGGGTCTAGGTACAAAACCCTTTATACAAACTTCTTGGCACCAGAAAAGGTTTGTATTTTAAATAGTTTGAATTTCAGAAAAGTTGTATATTTGCATCTGTAATATGGGACATATTGGAGAGGGGATGGGACCAAGTGAAAACCAACTATCTTATGCCATTTATGCAATATTTACATGTTAAAATACAAAGAGTACTGCACACATCAACACATCAGTGGAGCATAGTTTAGAGTATTCTCCCTGCTCCAAAGAGATCAGTGTTAGACCACATCTGTCTAAACACTTAATGGAAGCTTCAGTGTTAAATAGGTCATCCCTTTTATCATAGCTGACTCATCTTATGGTAAATTGTCATAGCTGGTGGTGATATCATGAGAAGGGAGATTCTCAAATAATATGAGCTTCTAATTAAACTCCAGTAGTTTTGAATTCTAAAATTCTTCATTAACAGTTTGTTTTTATGTGCAAATATAAATTAATAATGTTTGATTTATGTTTGTTTTTTAGAAGGACTTCCAGATGCAGCTAAACCACTTGGGCCTCAACCTTGGCATAGTTGTCGCAAACTTATCTATGTTAGACCTAACCCTAAAACCGGAGTCCCTTTGGGTCATTGGCCAATACCAGAATCTTTTTGGCCAGATCAGAATTCTCCAACACTGGTAAGTACTTACATATATTTTAAAAGTAAATAATTTAGAAATATATTTGATTAATGATCTTGTACATCTTGAGTGCTTGTTTTTTTTCCCCTTTAGTAGTTAAAGATTTGTATGATGCATATTCTTCTTTTTTTTTTTAACATAACATTTTTATTGAGGCTGTTAGGTATTCAAACGGAGAGAAAAGTTACAATCACAATGCATACACAAAATAGTAACATATCTCTGTCTTAAATGAAAATAAAGATAAAATAAGACCCACGCACTTGTAGGAATGCCCAAAGCCTAATAGCCTGTCTGTGGAGAAGCGTTACAGAATAGGAAAATAAGAGAGGGTTCCAGGACTTGGACTATGATTCTTGTGACTGCCTCATTTTTTATATAAGATGTGTGGTACTTGTAGGTTTGACCAAGGGGAAGTTACAATGGCTACTACCAATGTACCTACGAGAGCGAGTGGATGGAAAATACTATTACTTCAAGATAGGGGAATCAGCGGGCAAGAGCCGCTCTGAAGGGGGAAGGATAAAAAATGGGCTGGTACGTTGATAATTGAAGCCTGAAATTAAATCTTTAGGGTGGGTTCATAAAACCTAGGTATAGACTGCAATGATTGGAGGAGGATCTTATAGAAGCATATTGCGTAAAGGGACTCTGAACCCAACATTTTTCTTTCATGATTCTGATAGAGCATGCAATTTTAAGCAACTTTCTAATTTACTACTATTATCAAATTTTCTTCGTTCTATTGCTATCCTTATATGAAAAAGAAGGCATATAAGCTTTTTTCTTGGTTCAGAACTCTGGACAGCATTTTTTGATTGGTGGATTAATTTATTCACCAATCAGCAAGGACAACCTAGGTTGTTCACCAAAAATGGGCCGGCATCTAAACTTACATTCTTGCATTTCAAATAAAGATACCAAGAGAATAAAGAACATTTGATAATAGGAGTAAATTAGAAAGTTGCTTAAAATTTCATGCTCTATCTGAATCACAAAAGAATAAATTTGGGTTCAGTGTCCCTTTAATTAGAGGATATCCTTGCCTTTATATTGAGCAATAAGTGATTGTTTAACATGTGATAGTATATAATTAGGAATAGAGGATTGATATGTATAGCTTGATAAAATTGAAAGGGACACCATGCACTAGCAATATGGCAAGTGATGTTGGTATAAATTATTGTCTCAGAGTGAGGATTACAAGGGAATGTAGGGATTGTGCTATAGAATATATAGGGCCTTCTTAAAATGAGTCAGATTTTCACACTACATATAGTTCTACTGTCAGCTAGTACCCTCATCCTGTATGACTCCTTATCAAAATCTTTAACTAATGTCTCTTAGGAAGTCAGAAGAATTCTATTAGCAGAAGGAATTATGAAATTGAACATGTTTAGTATATGTAAACCTGGGTAGATCCTTCTAGCATTGAGCAGTTCTCAACAGGTGGGTAGTTAGGTACCTCTGAATAAACTGTTAAAAAAACGTGTCACAGTATAGTGAGTGACTGTTTGACATTTGATATCACAAGTTAGGAAGCAGAACGTTAATACATATTGCTTTATAACATTGAAAGGGTCACCTTGTACTGATAAAATGGCAAATGAAGTATAGGATATAGAGCCTCCTTAAAATGGATCAAATTGTAGTAAGTAAGATTCAGTTAGCAGAGACCATAAATATATTATGTATGTCTAGGATATGTAAACCTAGGTATATCCTTGTTGGGTGTCTATAGATAACTATCTGAGCTGTCATAGGAGCTTTGGAGCATACTTAAGAAGATGGGTAAGAACATAAAGGAGCAAAGGTATACCCAATAAACATTATTAAGATGATACATGCAAAGAGTCCATGGTTCCATGTCAATATGAGGTTAAAGCATGGTTAAATTCATACTAGCAGAACGTGTCCTCAACTGGAGGGTAACCCGGTACCTCATAATAAACAGTTAATAGTGGTGCGACAGTCAACCAACACCTCTCTTTAGTAACTGAGCCAAGATGGAAACACGGCAGGAGAGGGAGCCAGATAAATTAAAAGGAAGCCATATGTCAGACAGGATCCATTGGCTATAAAACAATAAGAGTTGCAAGGGAGTATATAATCTGTATTTCTTTCATGTAATTGGCAAGAGTCAATGAGCTAGTGAAGTATGGGATATACAATCCTACCAGGAGGGGCAAAGTTTCCCAAACCTCAAAATGCCTATAAATACACCCCCTCCTCACACCCACAATTCAGTTTTACAAAATTTGCCTCCTATGGAGGTGGTGAAGTAAGTTTGTGCTTGATTTTTATGATTTCTTCTATGATAAGCGCTTCTAAGCATTCTGAAGCCCAATTCCTCTCAGAGTACAGTGTTTGTCAGAGGGATGTGAAGAGAGTATTTCCTATTGATTTTATGGTTTTCCCTTTTGAGATTGATGATATACTCTTACATACCATTACCTCTGCTGATAGTTTTCAGTATTGGTTTGGCTATCTGCTATATGTGGATGGGTGTCTTTCGGTAAGTATGTATCATTATTTAAGACATTCTCAGCTATGGTTTGGGGCTTTATGTATTAATATAACATTTTAAATATATGTATTTTACTTCTATTTACCATGAGTATTTCCCTTTGCAGTCTGGCAGATTCGTTATGGGAATCATGTTTTAGGAAGTTTGTCTTACCTGGGGTATAGTCTTTTTTTTCTTCTTCCCAATTTGACTTTTTTCTTTAAAAATTAGGCTTGCGTCATTCTTGGCGCAATAATTTTTTGCGCGAATGTGCGTCTGTAATGACGCAAGTTTGTCATTTCCTGCGTCTTAGTTGACGCCAGGTTTGGCGCAAAATTGTTTGATGCGAGTTGGTGCAAAATGCTGTTATTTATTGCGTCATTCTTGGTGCGAGAATTTTTTGGCACGAATGTACTTCCGTAATGACGCAAGTTTGTAATTTCCTGTGTCTTAGTTGACGCCAGGTTGTTTGGCGCAAACATTTTTATGATGCGAGTTGCGTTATTTCCAGATGATTGTTGGCGGCAAAAACATTTTTAACTTCCTTTTGCGTCATACTTCGCGCCCAAAATTTTTATTTTATTTTACCTCACTTCCTTTATGCTCAGAGGGCTATTCTATTTTTTTTTTTTTCTTTTTTCAATTTTAGCATTGGCATTTTTTCCCATTCCTGAAACTGCTATATGAGGAAGTAAGATATTTTTGTTTACCACGGCGATGGCGAGGAGTTTGTGGTGTTAGTTGTAGTTTTTTATTCTTCTATCAAGAGTTTGTTATTTTAAAATAGTGCTGGCTTGTACTATTTACTCTATAACAGAAAAGTGATGAAGATTTCTGTTTAAGAGGGCTATGATTTTAGCACAAGTAACTAAAATCCATTACTGTTACCACGCAGGACTGTTGAAACAAGAGAACTTCAGTTGGGGGTAACAGTTTGCAGACTCATCTGCTTCAGGTATGACTAGTCTCCTCCTAACAACACAGGCTAATGCTAGATGACAGTCATTTTTCCCCTCAGGGAAAACGGTAAGCCATTTTCTTTCATGTAATTAGCAAGAGTCCATGAGCTAGTGACGTATGGGATATACATTCCTACCAGGAGGGGCAAAGTTTCCCAAACCTTAAAATGCCTATAAATACACCCCTCACCACACCCACAATTCAGTTTTACAAACTTTGCCTCCGATGGAGGTGGTGAAGTAAGTTTGTGCTAGATTCTACGTTGATATGCGCTCCGCAGCAAGTTGGAGCCCGGTTTTCCTCTCAGCGTGCAGTGAATGTCAGAGGGATGTGAGGAGAGTATTGCCTATTTGAATGCAGTGATCTCCTTCTACGGGGTCTATTTCATAGGTTCTCTGTTATCGGTCGTAGAGATTCATCTCTTACCTCCCTTTTCAGATCGACGATATACTCTTATATATACCATTACCTCTGCTGATTCTCGTTTCAGTACTGGTTTGGCTTTCTACAAACATGTAGATGAGTGTCCTGGGGTAAGTAAATCTTATTTTCTGTGACACTCTAAGCTATGGTTGGGCACTTTGTTTATAAAGTTCTAAATATATGTATTCAAACTTTTATTTGCCTTGACTCAGAATGTTCAACTTTCCTTATTTTTCAGACAGTCAGTTTCATATTTGGGATAATGCATTTGAATTAATCATTTTTTCTTACCTTCAAAAATTTGACTCTTTTTTTCCTGTGGGCTGTTAGGCTCGCGGGGGCTGAAAATGCTTCATTTTATTGCGTCATTCTTGGCGTGGACTTTTTTGGCGCAAAAATTCTTTTCCGTTTCCGGCGTCATACGTGTCGCCGGAAGTTGCGTCATTTTTTGACGTTATTTTGCGCCAAAAATGTCGGCGTTCCGGATGTGGCGTCATTTTTGGCGCCAAATAATGTGGGCGTCTTATTTGGCGCTAAAAAATAAGGGCGTCGCTTTTGTCTCCACATTATTTAAGTCTTATTTTTTCATTGCTTCTGGTTGCTAGAAGCTTGTTCTTTGGCATTTTTTTCCCATTCCTGAAACTGTCATTTAAGGAATTTGATCAATTTTGCTTTATATGTTGTTTTTTCTCTTACATATTGCAAGATGTCTCACGTTGCATCTGAGTCAGAAGATACTACAGGAAAATCGCTCTCTAGTGCTGGAGCTACCAAGCTAAGTGTATCTGCTATAATTTTTGGTATCTGTTTCTCCACCTGTTGTTTGTATTGCATGTCATGACAAACTTATTAATGCAGATAAAATTTCCTTTAGTACTGTTACATTACCTGTTGCTGTTCCGTCAACATCTAATTTTCAGAGTGTTCCTGATAAACATAAGAGATTTTATTTTTTAAATCCATTAAGAAGGCTATGTCTGTTATTTCTCCTTCTAGTTTACATAAAAGTCTTTTAAAACTTCTCTTTTTTCAGATGAATTTTTAAATGAACATCATCATTCTGATACTGATAATGGTTCTTCTGGTTCAGAGGTTTCTGTCTCAGAGGTTGATGCTGATAAATCTTTGTATTTGTTCAAGATGGAATTTATTCGTTCTTTATTTAAAAAAGTATTAATTGCATTAGAAATAGAGGATTCTGGTCCTCTTGATACTAAATCTAAACGTTTAAATAAGGTTTTTAAATCTCCTGTAGTTATTCCAGAAGTGTTTAATCTCCCTGATGCTATTTCTGAAGTAATTTCCAGGGAATGGAATAATTTGGGTAATTCTTTTACTCCTTCTAAACGTTTAAGCAATTATATCCTGTGCCATCTGACAGATTAGAGTTTTTTGGGACAAAATCCCTAAGGTTATGGGGCTGTCTCTACTCCTGCTAAATGTGCTACTATTCCTACGGCAGATAGTAATTCATTTAAGGATCCTTTAGATAGGATATGTTCAGGTAATCTTCTTAGACCTGCTATATTTTTAGCGGATGTTGCTGCAGCTTCAACTTTTTGGTTAGAAGCTTTAGCGCAACAAGTAACAGATCATAATTTTATAGCATTATTATTATTCTATAACATGCTAATAATTTTATTGGTGATACCATCTTTTGATATCATTAGAGTTGATGTCAGGTATATGTCTCTAGCTATTTTAGCTAGAAAAGCTTTATGGATTAAACTTGGAATGCTGATATGTCTTCTAAGTCAACTTTGCTTTCCTTTTCTTTCCAGGGTAATAAATTATTATTTCAACTGTTTCTGGAAGGAAGGGAACTTTTTTACCAAAGGATAAAAAATCTAAGGTAAATTTAGGTCTAATAATCATTTTCGTTCCTTTCCTCACAATAAGGAACAAAAGCCTGATCCTTCATCCTCAGGAGCGGTATCAGTTTGGAAACTATTTCCAGTTTGGAATATATCCAAGCCTTATAGAAAACCTATAGCCAGCTCCTAAGTACCCATGAAGGTGCGGACCTTATTCCAGCTCAGCTGGTATGGGGCAGATTACGTTTTCTTCAAAGAAATTTTGATCAATTCCGTTCTCAATTTCTGGTTTCAGAACATTGTTTCAGAAAGGTACAGAATTGGCTTCAGTTAAGGCCTCCTGCTAAGAGATTTTTTTTTTCTTTCCCGTGTCCCAGTTAACACAGCAAAGGCTCAGCATTTCTGAAATGTGTTTCAGATCTAGAGTTGGCTGGAGTAATTATGCCAGTTCCAGTTCTGGAACAGGGGCTGGGGTTTTATTTTATCTCTTCATTGTACCAAAGAAGGTCAATTCCTTCAGACCAGTTCCGGATCTATCAATATTGAATCGTTATGTAAGGATACCAACATTCAAGATGGTTACTGTAGGACTGTCCTGCCTTTTGTTTAGCAAGGGCATTATATGTCTACAATAGATTTACAGGATGTGTATCTGCATATTCCGATTCATCCAGATCACTTTTAGTGTCTGAGATTCTCTTTTTAGACAAGCATTACCAGTTTTGTGGCTCTACCGTTTGGCCTAGCCTCAGTTCCAAGAATTTTTTTCAAAGGTTCTCGGTGCCCTTCTTTCTGTAATCAGAGAATAGGGTTTTGGTATTTCCTTATTGGACGATATCTGGGTACTTGCTCAGTCTTCTCATTTTCGAAGAATCTCATACGAATCGACTTGTGTTGTTTCTTCAAGTTCATGGTTGGAGGATCAATTTACCAATCAGTTCATTGATTCCTCAGACAAGGGTAACCTTTTTAGGTTTCTAGAATAGATTCAGTGTCTATGACTCTGTCCTTGTCAGACAAGAGAAGTTTAACATTGATTTCAGCTTGTCAAAACCTTCAGTCACAATCATTCCCTTTGGTAGCCTTATGCATGGAAATTTTAGGTCTTAGGACTGCCGCATCAGATGCGATCTCCTTTGCTCGTTTTCACATGCGACCTCTTCAGCTCTGTATGCTGAACCAATGGTGCAGGGATTACTCAAAGATATCTCAATTAATATCTTTAAACCGATTATACGACACTCTCTGACATGGTGGACAGATCACCATTGTTTAGTTCAGGGGGCTTCTTTGTTCTTCCGACCTGGACTATAATCTCAACAGATGCAAGTCTTACAGGTTGGGGAGCTGTGTGGGGGTATCTGACGGCACAAGGGGTTTGGGAATCTCAGGAGGTGAGATTTCCGATCAATATTTTGGAACTCCGTGCAATTTCAGAGCTCTTCAGTCTTGGCCTCTTCTGAAGAGAGAGTTGTTCATTTGTTTTCAGATAGACAATGTCACAACTGTGGCATACATCATCATCAAGGAGGGACTCACAGTCCTCTGGCTATGAAAGAAGTATCTCGAATTTTGGTTTGGGCGGAATCCAGCTCCTGTCTAATCTCTGCGGTTCATATCCCAGGTTTGGACAATTGGAAAGCGGATTATCTCAGTCGCCAAACGTTGCACCTGGGCGAATGGTCTTCACCCAGAGGTATTTCCTCAGATTGTTCAAATGTGGGAACTCCCAGAAATAGATCTGATGGCTTCTCATCTAAACAAGAAACTTCCCTGGTATTTGTCCGGATCCAGGGATCCTCTGGCGGAGGCAGTGGATGCATTATCTCTTCCTTACAAGTGTCATCCTGCCTATATCTTTCCGCCTCTAGTTCTTCTTCCAAGGGTATTCTCCAATATTCTAAAGGAATGCTCGTTTGTCCTGCTGGTAGCTCCAGCATGGCCTCACAGGTTTTGGTATGCAGATCTTGTCCGGATGGCCTCTTGCCAGCTGTGGACTCTTCCGTCAAGACCAGTCTTTCTGTCTCAAGGTTCTTTTTTCCATCAGGATCTCAAAACCTTAATTTTAAGGTGTGGAGTTTGAACGCTTGATTCTTGGTCAAAGAGGTTTCTCTGACTCTGTGATTGATACTATGTGACAGGCTCGTAAATCTGTATCTAGAGAGATATATTATAGAGTCTGGAAGACTTATATTTCTTCAGGATGGTTTAGATAAAGGTTTGTCCGCAAGTTTCTTGAAAGACAAATCTCTGCTCTTTCTGTTCTTTTTCACAGAAGGATTGCTAATCTTCCTGATATTCATTGTTTTGTACAAGCTTTGGTTCGTATAAAACCTGTCATTAAGTCAATTTCTCCTCCTTGGAGTTTGAATTTGGTTCTGGGGGCTCTTCAAGCTCCTCCTTTTGAACCCATGCATTCTTTGGTCGTTATATTACTTTCTTGGAAAGTTTTGTTTCTTTTGGCCATCTCTTCTGCCAGAAGAGTCTCTGAATTATCTACTCTTTTTTGAGAGTCTCCTTTTCTGATTTTTGCATCAGGATAAGGCGGTGCTGTGAACTTCTTTTGAATTTTTTACCTAAGGTTGTGAATTCTAACAACATTAGTAGAGAAATTGTGGTTCCTTCATTATGTCCTAATCCTATGAATTCTAAGGAGAAATCATTGCATTCTTTGGATGCTGTTAGAGCTTTGTAATATTATGTTGAAGCTATTAAGTCTTTCCGAAAGACTTCTAGTCTATTTGTCATCTTTTCCGGTTCTAGAAAAGACTAGAAAGCTTCTGCCATTTCTTTGGCATCTTGGTTGAAATCTTTATTTCATCATGCCTATGTTGAGTCGGGTAACACTCCGCCTCAAAGGATTACAGCTCATTCTACTAGGTTAGTTTCTACTTCCTGGGCGTTTAAGAATGAAGCTTCGGTTGATCAGATTTGCAAAACAGCAACTTGGTCCTCTTTGCATACTTTTACTAAATTCTACCATTTTGATGTGTTTTCTTCTTCTGAAGCAGTTTTTGGTAGAAACGTACTTCAGGCAGTGGTTTCAGTTTGAATCTTCTGCTTATGTTTTTTCATTAAAATTTTATTCTGGGTGTGGATTATTTTCAGCAGGAATTGGCTGTCTTTATTTTATCCCTCCCTCTCTAGTGACTCTTGTGTGGAAAGATCCACATCTTGGGTAATCATTATCCCATACGTCACTAGCTCATGGACTCTTGCTAATTACATGAAAGAAAACATAATTTATGTAAGAACTTACCTGATAAATTCATTTCTTTCATATTAGCAAGAGTCCATGAGGCCCGCCCTTTTTTGTGGTGGTTTTGATTTTTTTGTATAAAGCACAATTATTCCAATTCCTTATTTTATATGCTTTCGCACTTTTTTCTTATCACCCCACTTCTTGGCTATTCGTTAAACTGAATTGTGGGTGTGGTGAGGGGTGTATTTATAGGCATTTTAAGGTTTGGGAAACTTTGCCCCTCCTGGTAGGAATGTATATCCCATACGTCACTAGCTCATGGACTCTTGCTAATATGAAAGAAATGAATTTATCAGGTAAGTTACATAAATTATGTTTTTCTTTCACCTCAGCAAAAAAGATAACAGGCCTACCCTTTTTGTTTTTTATGCTGGTAGACACTGTTAGGGGCTAAATCGATTGTTTTTTATTACAATATTATACCATTTGAAATATTTTATAAGCTCACATACACTTGGGAACGTTTTTTATTGATCTGGCTTGTTTTAGACACCTAAATCTAGTCAGGAAGGCCTTTTCACTCTAGTGTGCTGAGGGAGGAAGCCTCATTTTGGCACTTCAGCTGTGCAGTTGAATTTCAAGGTAGTGCATGCAGATTCTTGTGAGAGGGTCCTGTGGTTCAGAAAGTGACTCCAAAAGGCTTTTTTCTGTGAATGGTGACCCCTAAGGAAGGTAAAAAGCTGCAGCAAGGCTGTAGCTGGGATTGTGGTGTGTAAAAACGGTTAAATCAAACAATTAGCTCCGGTTTGCTTGTTTTAAGAGCTAGAGTCTCCATATTTGCTGTGCAATACTTTCTAAGCATTAAGACACTGGGGTCCAAATTTCAGAAAAATCGGATATTGCCTTCATAGTTTTTTGAACATTCAGAAATAAATGTGTCATTTTATTATTTAAAGAGACAGTAACGTTTTTGTTTAATATCGTTTTTATTGCATTGTTTGCCTGCCTAAATCTGTTTAACATGTCTGTTCCATCAGATAACCTATGTTCTGTGTGTATAGAGACAAATGTGGTTCCCCCTTCGAGTGTTTGTGATAATTGCGCCATAGCGTCCAAACAAAATCAGGACAGCTCTGTTATTTTTCATAATGTTGCCCAAGATGATTTATCTAATGAAGGTAGTGGGGATAGCTCTACATCCTCTCCTTCTGTGTCTACACCAGCTTTGCCCGCGCAGGCGACACCTAGCAAAGCGCCAGTACTTATTTCTATGCAGTAGTGGATAATTCTATAGCAAATCTTTTATCCAAACTGCCAGTTTTTCAGAGAAAGCGTGATTGTTCAGTTTTAAATACAGATAAAAAGGATGAACGATGCCTTATCTATTTTACCCTCACATCAATCGGAATTGGCTGTGAGGGAAGGGCTGTCTGAGGGTGAAATTTCAGACTCAGGAAAAATTTCTCAACAGGCAGAACCTGATCTAGTGGCATTTAAGTTTAAGCTAGTACATCTCCGCGCTTTGCTTAAGGAGGTATTAGCTACTCTGGATGACTGTGATTCCATGGTAGTACCAGAGAAGTTGTGCAAATTGGACAAATTTTTAGAGGTCCCAGTGCACGACGACGCTTTTCCAATACCTAAGAGGGTAGCGAACATAGTGGAAAAGGAGTGGGAGAAGCCAGGTGTACCCTTTGCCCCACCTCCTATATTTAAGAAAATGTTTCCCATAGTAGACCCTAGAAGGGACGCATGGCAAACGGTCCCGAAGGTTGAGGGAGCTGTTTCAACACTAGCGAAGCGCACAACTATTCCTATAGAGGACAGCTGCGCTTTCAAAGATCCTATGGATAAAAAATTGGAAGGATTGCTTAAAAAGATTTTTGTTCAGCAAGGGTTCATCCTTCAACCAGCTACGTGTGTTATTACTGTCACTTCAGCGGCGTCCTTTTGGTTCGAAGAACTAGAAAGGTCGCTCCAGAAAGAGACTTCCTATGAAGAAGTCATGGACAGAATTCACGCATTAAAGTTAGCTAATTCCTTTATATTGGATGCCGCCTTTCAAATAACGAAATTGGCGGCGAAAAACTCAGGTTTTGCTATAGTAGCGCGGAGGGCGCTTTGGCTAAAATCCTGGTCGGCAGACGTGTCGTCCAAGACTAAGTTACTGAATATTCCTTTCAAGGGTAAGACCCTTTTTGGGCCGGAATTGAAGGAAATTATTTCAGACATCACTGGGGGTAAGGGCCATGCCCTCCCACAGGATAGGCCTTTTAAGGCTAAGAACAAGTCTAATTTTCGTTCCTTTCGCAATTTCAGGAACGGACCGGCTAATAACTCCACTGCCGCTAGACAAGAAGGTAACACGGCCCAGCCCAAACCCGCTTGGAAGCCCATGCAAGGCTGGAACAAGGGTAAACAAACCAAGAAACCTGCTGCTGCTACCAAGACAGCATGAAGGGGTAGCCCCTGATCCCGGACCGGATCTGGTAGGGGGCAGACTATCTCTCTTCCCTTGGGCAAGAGATGTTCTGGATCCCTGGGCACTAGAGATAGTTTCCAAGGGATACCTGTTAGAACCAGATAAAGAAACAGGCATTCTGACATTGTGTAAGAGACCTATCAAAGATGGGAGTGATAAACCCAGTCCCCTCTGGGGAACAAGGTCTAGGGTTTTACTCAAACCTGTTTGTGGTTCCCAAAAAAGAGGGAACTTTCAGGCCAATTCTGGATTTAAAGATATTAAACAAGTTCCTCAGAGTTCCATCCTTCAAGATGGAAACCATTCGGACAATCTTACCAACAATCCAGCAGGGTCAATTTTTGACTACCGTGGATCTGAAGGATGCGTATCTGCATATCCCAATCCACAAATCTCATCATCAGTTCCTGAGGTTCGCCTTTCTGGACAAACATTACCAGTTTGTGGCTCTTCCATTCGGTTTAGCCACCGCTCCCAGAATTTTCACAAAGGTGCTAGGGTCCCTTCTAGCGGTCCTAAGACCGAGGGGCATCGCTGTAGCACCTTATCTAGACGACATCCTAATCCAAGCGTCGTCTCTTTCCAAAGCGAGGGCTCATACAGACATTGTGTTGGCTTTTCTCAGATCTCATGGGTGGAAAGTGAACATAGAAAAAAGTTCACTGTCACCATCCACAAGGGTTCCTTTTCTGGGAACAATAATAGATTCTGTGGAAATGAAGATCTTTCTCACAGACGTCAGAAAGACAAAGCTTCTAAAAGCTTGTCGAGTTCTTCACTCTATTCCTCAACCCTCCATAGCTCAATGCATGGAAGTAATAGGACTAATGATCGCAGCAATGGATGTGGTTCCTTTTGCTCAAATTCATCAAAGACCATTACAGCTGTGCATGCTCAATCAGTGGAATGGGGACTATACAGACTTGTCTCCCCAAATTCAAGTAGACCAGGTAACCAGGGACTCACTTCTCTGGTGGTTGACCCAGGATCACCTGTCTCAGGGAATGAGTTTCCGCAAAACGGAGTGGGTCATCGTCACGACCGACGCCAGCCTCTTGGGGTGGGGCGCGGTCTGGGACTCTCTGAAAGCTCAGGGCCTATGGTCGCGGGAAGAGTCGCTTCTCCCGATAAACATTTTGGAACTAAGAGCTATATTCAATGCGCTCCTGGCTTGGCCTCAGCTAGCGGAAGCCAGGTTCATAAGATTTCAGTCGGACAACATAACGACTGTTGCGTACATCAATTATCAGGGGGGAACAAAGAGTTCCCTAGCGATGAAGGAAGTAACCAAGATAATCCAATGGGCAGAGAATCACTCCTGCCATCTATCTGCTATTCACATCCCAGGAGTAGACAACTGGGAGGCGGACTATTTGAGTCGTCAGACTTTCCATCCAGGGGAGTGGGAACTCCATCCGGAGGTCTTTGCTCAGTTAACCCAATTAGGGGGCATTCCAGACATGGATCTAATGGCGTCCCGTCAGAACTTCAAGATTCCTTGCTACGGGTCCAGATCCAGGGATCCCAAGGCGACTCTAGTGGATGCATTAGTGGCGCCTTGGTCGTTCAACCTAGCATATGTGTTTCCACCGTTTCCTCTCCTCCCCAGGCTCATAGCCAGGATCAAACAGGAGAAGGCCTCGGTGATTCTGATAGCTCCTGCGTGGCCACGCAGGACTTTGTATGCAGACCTGGTGAATATGTCATCGGCTCCACCATGGAAGCTACCTTTGAGACAGGACCTTCTAGTACAAGGTCCATTCGAACATCCCAATCTAGTTGCTCTGCAGCTGACTGCTTGGAAATTGAACGCTTGATTTTATCCAAGCGTGGGTTTTCAAATTCTGTGATTGATACTCTGGTCCAAGCCAGAAAACCTGTGACTAGAAGGATTTACCATAAAATATGGAAAAAATATATCTGTTGGTGTGAATCCAAAGGATTCTCCTGGAGTAAGATTAAAATTCCAAAGATTCTCTCCTTTCTCCAAGAAGGTTTGGATAAAGGATTGTCAGCTAGTTCTCTAAAAGGACAGATTTCTGCATTATCCGTCTTGTTGCACAAACGACTGGCAGCTTTGCCAGATGTACAAGCTTTTGTTCAGGCTTTGGTTAGAATCAAGCCTGTTTACAGACCCATGACTCCTCCTTGGAGTCTAAATTTAGTTATTTCAGTTCTTCAAGGGGTTCCGTTTGAACCTTTACATTCCATAGATATTAAGTTACTATCTTGGAAAGTTCTATTTTTGGTTGCTATTTCTTCTGCTAGAAGAGTTTCTGAAATATCTGCTTTGCAGTGTGATCCACCCTATCTGGTGTTCCATTCAGATAAGGTTGTTTTGCGTACTAAGCCTGGTTTTCTTCCAAAAGTTGTTTCCAATGAGAACATCAACCAGGAAATAGTTGTTCCTTCTTTGTGTCCGAATCCAGTTTCAAAGAAGGAACGTTTATTACACAATTTAGATGTTGTTCGTGCTTTAAAGTTCTATCTAGAAGCAACAAAAGATTTTAGACAAACCTCATCCTTGTTTGTCGTTTACTCTGGTAAGAGGAGAGGTCAAAAAACTACTGCTACCTCTCTCTCTTTCTGGCTGAAAAGCATTATCTGCTTGGCTTATGAGACTGCCGGACGGCAGCCTCCTGACCGTATCACAGCTCACTCTACTAGGGCTGTGGCTTCCACATGGGCCTATAAGAACGAGGCTTCTGTTGATCAGATATGTAAGGCAGCGACTTGGTCTTCTCTGCACACTTTTGCCAAATTCTACAAATTTGATACTCTTGCTTCTTCGGAGGCTATTTTTGGGAGAGAGGTTTTGCAAGCCGTGGTGCCTTCTGTTTAGGTAACCTGATTTGCTCCCTCCCTTCATCCGTGTCCTAAAGCTTTGGTATTGGTTCCCACAAGTAATGGATGACGCCGTGGACCGGACACACCAATGTTGGAGATAACAGAATTTATGCTTACCTGATAAATTACTTTCTCCAACGGTGTGTCCGGTCCACGGCCCGCCCTGGTTTTTTTAATCAGGTTGAAATTTTTTTTCTTTATACACTACAGTCACCACGGCACCCTATAGTTTCTCCTTTTTCTCCTAACCGTCGGTCGAATGACTGGGGGGGGGCGGAGCCAGAGGGGGAGCTATATGGACAGCTCTTGCTGTGTGCTCTCCTTGCCTTTCCCTGTGGGGGAGAACATTTCCCACAAGTAATGGATGACGCCGTGGACCGGACACACCGTTGGAGAAAGTAATTTATCAGGTAAGCATAAATTCTGTTTTTTCTTTTACATTTTACAAGATGTCTCAATCTGATCCTGTCTCAGAAGCTGCTGTAGGAACCATGCTGCCTGAACACAGTTCTACCAAAGTTAGCTAGTGGAGATTATATCTCCAGCTGTAGTATGTAACAGTTGTCATGATAAGCTTTTGCATGCAGAAAAGGTTTCTATTAGTGCTAGTACAGTATTTGTTGTTCCTTCAACATCTAAAGTACATGATATCCCTGTTGATATGAAAATTTATATTGCTGATGCGATATAGAAGGCTATGGCTTCTATACCGCCTTCAAATAAACTTCTCATAATTCTGATGAAATTTGTAATGACCGACAACATACTGATATATCCACCTCTGATGAGGATCTTTCTGATTCGCAAGATCCTACTTCAGACATTTACACTGATAAATCAACTTATCTTTTTGATATTGAGTATATTCGTTCTTTGTTAAAAGAAGTGTTGATAACTTTGGATAGTGAGGAGTCTAGACCTCTTGATGATAAATCCAGTAAACGTTTAAATTCTGTCTCTAAACTTCCTGTGATTTCCCCTGATGTTTTCCAGTTCCTGATGCCATTTCTGATGTGATTGCTAAGGAATGGTCTAAGCCTGGTACTTCTTTTGTTCCTTCTTCAAGGTTGAAACAGTTGTATCCTTTGCCAGTGGCTAAGTTAGAGTTTTGGAAAAAAGTCCCTAAGGTTGATGGGACTATTTCTACTCTTGCTAAGCGTACTACTATTCCTATGAAAGATAGTACCTCTTTTAAGGATCCTTTAGATAGGAACATTGAATCTTATCTAAGGAAAGCTTATTTACATTTTGGCTATATTCTCAGACCTGCCATTTCTATGGCTGATGTTGCGGCTGCATCAACTTTTTGGTTGGATAGCTTAGCACATCGGGAAAAATATTCTGATTTACATAGCATTGTTTGTTTGCTTCAACATGCTAATCATTTTATCTGTGATGTTATTTTTGATATCATCAAGATTGATGTTAAAAAATAAAATAAATATATATATATATATATATATTTATATATATATATATATCACACTCACAGACTGTTATTTTTAGCGCAAAACTTCTCTTTTCTGTTTCACATGATGTTAAATCTATGTCTGGCTATTTTAGCTAGAAGAGCTTTATGGCTCAAATCATGGAATGCTGACATGGTATCTAAATCTAGGCTACTATCTCTATCATTTCAGGGTAATAATTTGTTTGGTTCCCAGTTGGATTCTATTATTTCCACTATTACTGGGGGAAGGGAGTTTTTTTTTTTTTGCCCCAAGATAAAGTCTAAGGGTAAATCTAAAGCTTCTAATCGGTTTTTGTTCTTTTCGTCAGAATAGAGAACAGAAAACCACTCCTTCCCCTAAGGACTCTGGCTCCAATTGGAAGCCATCTTTGAGTTGGATTAAATCCAAGCCTTATAAGAAACCAAAGCTAGCCCCCAAGAGTGCATGAAGGTGCGGCCCTCAATCCAGTTCTGCTGGAGGGGGGCAGATTGAAATTATTTCAAGACGTTTGGGCAGGTTCCGTTCAGAATCATTGGATTCAGACTATTGTGTCTCAGGGGTATTGAAAAGGTTTCCGAATAAGACCTCCTGTGAGAAGATTTTTTTTTCTCTCTCAAGTTCCAACAAATCCTGTGAAAGCTCAGGCCTTTCTGAAGTGTGTTTCAGATCTAGAGCTTTAAGGGGTAATTATACCAGTTCCACTTCTGGAACAGTGTCTGGGTTTTTATTCAAATCTATTCATTGTCCCAAAGAAGGAAAATTCTTTCAGATCAGTTCTGGATCTGAAGTTTTTGAATCAATTTGTAAGGGTTCCAACTTTCAAGATGGTGGCTGCCTTTTGTTCAGCAAGGTCATTACATGGCCTCAATAGACTTACAGGATGCATATCTTCACATTCCGATTCATCCAGACCACTATCTCTATTCTCTTTTCTAGACAAGCATTACCAATTTGTTGCTCTTCCATTTGGCCTAGCAACAGCTCCAAGAATCTTTTTGAAGGTTCTCTGTGCCCTTCTATCTGTAATCAGAGAGCAGGGTATTGCAGTGTTTCCTTATTTGGACGATATCTTGGTACTGGCTCAATCTTTTCAGTTAGCAGAATCTCACACAAATCAACTTGTGTTCTTTCTTCAAAGACATGATTGGAGGATCAGTTTACCAGAGAGTTTCTTGATTCATCAGACAAGGGTCACCTTTTTAGGTTTCCAGATAGATTCAGTGTACATGACTCTCTTTAACTGACAAGGAAATTGGTTTCTGCCTGTCGAAACCTTCAGTCTCGATCATTCCCTTTAGTGGTTATGTGCATGGAAGTTTTAGGTCTCATGACTGCAGCATCGGACGCGATCCCCTTTGCTCGTTTTCATATGAGACCTCTGCAGATTTGCATGCTGAATCAATGGTGCAGGGATTATACTCCCAACATTCAACTCTCTCTGTCCTGGTGTTTGGACCATCATTGGATTATTCAAGGGGCCTCTTTTGTTCGTCCTTCCTGGACTGTGATTTCAACAGATGAAAGTCTCACAGGTTGGGGAGCTGTCTGGGGGTCTCTGGCAGCACAAGGAGTTTGGAATCCTCAAGAGGCGAGGTGACCAATCAATATTTCTTTTACAAAGATATGACGAGTCCACGGATTTCATCCTTACTTGTGGGATATTAACCTCCTGCTAACAGGAAGTGGCAAAGAGCACCACAGCAGAGCTGTATATATAGCCCTTCCCCTCCACCCCCAGTCATTCTCTTTGCCTGCGTTATACTAGGAAGACATGGTAAAGTGAGGTGTTAGTTTTAGTTTCTTCAAGAGGTTTTTTATTTTATATGGTACCGGTGAGTACTATTTTCCTCAGGGGGATATGGAAGAAGATTTCTGCCCTGAGGTTGATGATCTTAGCAGTTGTAACTAAGATCCACGCTGGTTCCCACAAGACTTCTGAAGGTAACCATGAGACATCTTCAGTGTGGAGACCGGTTTCATGCTACAAGCAGCATTAAGGTATGTGCAGCCTTTTTATTCTGAGAAGACTTGATATATCAGAACTGGCTGGCTTTTATTTCCCTGTATGGGAATGGGGTAAACAGTAATCCTATTTTATATGAAGGGTATTACTGGAGTCCCTGGATTTTATTAATAGTTGACTTATGGGCATTGTGTGACACTATGGGCATTCAAAGAAAAACGATACATAACGTTTTTATTTTCTGGCATTCATATGTTTGCTTACTGGTGCATTTGAGGGGTTATAGGACAGACATTATCAGTTCTGTATAACTTAGGTGTGAAACCGCTTCCCCATGCGGAGGTGTTTGGGCCTACTCCGGCATCGACCTTAAGGGGCTTATTTTCGCGTGCTCAGATGCGCACTTCCTTCAGGCTAGGCAGCAGCAAGCAGTAACCCCGGTGGCTCCTGGACTGTGCAAGCTGGTCTGAAGTGTTGGAAACTCGAAGGACCCTTGGGGCAGGTAGGCGCCACAAAGTCTATAAAATGTCTATAAAATGACTAGTTGTTGATATAAGTACTTTCGAGCCTTATTTCTGCCTTTGCTTCTGGGTGCAGTAATTTTTGGATAAACCAACGATATTAAGTTAAATTTAGAGATAATTTAACGTTAATTGAGCATTTTGGAAAAATAGTTTACTTTTTCTTTTCTTAAAGGCGCAGTACACGTTTTTTTTCAAAAGTTTTTATTTTATGCAATAAATAAGTGTTTAAATGACTTCTGTGGTTATTACTAGTCTGTTCAACATGTCTGACATTGAGGAATCTCATTGTTCTATGTGTTTAGAAGCTATTGTGCAACCCCCTCTAACATTGTGTAACTCTTGTACTGAAAGAGCCTTACATTGTAAAGACCATATATTAGGTCAAGAAAGTGTGCCTAAGGATGATTCTCAGTCTGAAGAGAATCAGGATATGCCATCCAGTTCTCCCCAAGTGTCACAACCTTTAACGCCCACACAAGCGACGCCAAGTACATCTAGTGCGTCTAATTCTTTTACTCTGCAGGAGATGGCTGCAGTTATGTCAACTACCCTTACTGAGGTATTATCTAAATTACCAGTGTTGCAGGGTAAACGCAGTAGGTCAGGTATTAATGCAAATACTGAATCCTCTGATGCTTTATTAGCTATTACACCCTCACAGTGTTCTGAGTTGGGGGTCAGGGAATTACTGTCTGAGGGTGACATTTCAGATTCAGGGAATGTTTTACCTCAGACAGATTCGGACGCTATGTCATTTAAATTTAAGCTTGAACACCTCCGCCTGTTGCTTAGGGAGGTTTTAGCGACTCTGGATGATTGTGACCCTATTGGAATTCCTCCAGAGAAATTGTGTAAAATAGATAAATATCTGGAAGTACCTACTTACACTGATGTTTTTCCGGTTCCTAAGAGAATTTAGGAAATTATAAGAAAGGAATGGGATAGACCAGGTATACCGTTTTCTCCCCCTCCTAATTTTAAGAAAATGTTTCCCATATCAGATTCCATTCGGGACTCATGGCAAACGGTCCCTAAGGTAGAGGGAGCTATATCTACCCTAGTTAAGCGTACTACTATACCCATTGAGGATAGTTGTGCTTTCAAAGACCCTATGGATAAGAAATTAGAGGGTCTACTAAAGAAATTATTTGTTAATCAGGGGTTTCTTTTACAACCTGCGGCTTGCATTGTTCCAGTAACTACTGCAGCAGCATTTTGGTTTGAGGCTCTAGAAGAGTCTCTTAAAGTTGAGACTCCATTAGATGATCTCTTAGATAGAATTAAAGCTCGCAAGCTAGCTAATTCTTTTATTACTGATGCCGCTTTTCAAATTGCTAAATTAGCGGCAAAGAATGCAGGATTTGCTATTTTAGCACGTAGAGCATTGTGGCTCAAATCTTGGTCTGCTGATGTCTCATCAAAAACTAAGCTTTTAGCTATTCCTTTTAAGGGTAAGACCCTTTTTGGACCTGAATTGAAGGAAAACATTTCTGACATTAGAGGAGGTAAAGGACATGCCCTACTTCAGGATAAGTCGGTTAAAATTAGGGGTAAACAGAATAATTTTCGTTCCTTTCGGAACTTTAAAGGAGGACCCCCGCTTCTTCTTCCACAAAGCACGAAGGGAATTTTACCCAATCTAAGTCAGTCTGGAGACCCAATCAGAACTGGAATAAGGGTAAACAATCCAATTGTTTACCCGGATCTAGTAGGGGGCAGACTCTCTTTCTTTGCCCAGGCTTGGGCAAGAGATGTTCAGGACCCCTAGGCACTAGAAATAGTGACCCACGGTTATCAATTGGAATTCAAGGACTTTCTCCCAAGAGGGAAATTTCATCTTTCAAAGTTATCTGCAAACCAGATAAAAAGAGAGGCATTCTTATGCTGTGTAAAATACCTTTTTACTATGGGAGTAATTTGCCCAGTTCCAAAATTGGAACAGTGGTTTTACTCAAACCTATTTGTGGTTCCCAAAAAAGAGGGAACGTTCAGACCCATCTTAGACCTCAAGTGTCTAAACAAATTTCTAAGAGTTCCATCATTCAAGATTGAGACAATACGAACAATTCTACCAATGATCCAGGAGGGTCAATATATGACTACCATGGACTTCAAGGATGCTTAACTTCATATTCCTATCCACAAGGATCATCATCAGTTTCTAAGGTTTGCCTTTTTGGACAAACATTATCAGTTTGTGGCTCTTCCCTTCGGGTTGGCCACAGCACCCAGAATCTTCACAAAGGTTCTAGGGTCTCTTTTGGCGGTTCTCAGACCGTGAGGCATAGCGGTGGCGCCTTATCTGGACGATATTCTGATCCAGGCGTCAACATATCTGACAAAATCTCACACGGACACAGTGTTGTCATTTCTGAGTGCTCACGGCTGGAAGGTGAACATAGAGAAGAGTTCACTTGTCCCTCAGACAAGGGTTCCTTTCTTGGGAACTCTGATAGACTCGGTAGCCATGGAAATATTTCTGACAGAGGTCAGAAAATCAAAGATTCTAAATACTTGCCGAGCACTTCAGTCCATTCCTCGGCCATCAGTGGCTCAGTGTATGGAGGTAATTGGATTAATGGTAGCGACAATGGACATCGTTCCGTTTGCTCGCATTCATCTCAAACCACTGCAACTGTGCATGCTCGGACAGTGGAATGGGGATTATGCAGATTTATCTCCTCAGATAAATCTGGATCAAGAGACCAGAAACTCTCTTCTTTGGTGGTTGTCGCCGGATCATCTGTCCCAAGGGACATGTTTCCGCAGACCCTCGTGGGTGATAGTGACAACAGATGCCAGCCTTCTGGGCTGGGGTGCAGTTTGGAACTCCCTGAAGGCTCGGGGTGTTTGGACTCCGGTGGAGTCTCTACTTCCAATCAATATTCTGGAACTGAGAGCAATATTCAATGCGCTTCAGGCGTGGCCTCAGTTGGCTTTGACCAAATTCATCAGATTCCAGTCGGACAACATCACGACTGTGGCATATATCAATCATTAAGGGGAACAAGGAGTTCCTTAGCGATGATAGAAGTATCCAAGATAATCCGTTGGGCGGAGGCCCACTCTTATCATCTGTCAGCGATCTACATCCCAGGAGTAGAGAACTGGGAAGCGGATTTTCTAAGTCGACAGACTTTTCATCCGGGGGAGTGGGAACTTCACCCGGAGGTATTTGCCTCATTGATTCTCAGATCGGGCAGACCGGAATTGGATCTGATGGCATCTCGACAGAATGCTAAGCTTCCAAGATACGGATCCCGGTCAAGGGATCCTCAGGCCGAACTGATAGATGCATTGGCAGTGCCTTGGTTGTTCAGCCTAGCTTATGTGTTTCCACTGTTTCCTCTCCTCCCTCGCGTGATTGCTCGAATCAAACAGGAGAGAGCTTCAGTGATCCTGATAGCGCCTGCATGGCCACGCAGGACTTGGTATGTGGATCTAGTGGACATGTCCTCTCTGCCACCGTGGAAACTTCCATTGAGACAGGACCTTCTCATTCAAGGTCCTTTCCAACATCCAAATCTAATTTATCTGCAGCTGACTGCGTGGAGATTGAACTCTTGATTTTATCGAAGCGAGGATTCTCTGATTCGGTCATCAATACTTTGATACAGGTTAGAAAGCCTGTCACTAGAAAAATCTATCATAAGATATGGCGTAAATATCGTTATTGGTGTGAATCCAAGGGCTACTCATGGAGTAAAGTTAGGATTCCCAGGATTCTGTCTTATCTCCAATAAGGATTTGAGAAAGGGTTATCAGCAAGTTCCTTAAAGGGACAGATTTCTGCTTTGTCAATTTTGCTTCACAAGCGTTTGGCAGATGTGCCAGATATTTAGTCTTTTTGTCAGGCTCTAACCAGAATTAAGCCTGTATTTTGACCAATTACTCCTCCCTGGAGTTTGAATTTAGTTCTTAGAGTTGTTCAAGGGGTTCCGTTTGAACACATGCATTTCATAGATATAAAACTTATCTTGGAAAGTTTTTTTTGTAGTTGCTATTTCTTCTGCTCGTAGAGTTTCTGAGCTTTCAGCGTTGCAATGTGATTCGCTTTATCTTATATTCCATTCTGATAAGGTGGTTTTGCGTACCAAACCTGGATTTCTTCCTAAGGTTGTTTCGAATAAGAATATTAATTAGGAAATTGTGGTTCCTTCCTTGTGTCCTAATCCTTCTAAGAATGAGCGTCTGTTACTTAACCTGGACGTGGTCCGTGCCTTGAAGTTTTACTTTTAGGCGACTAAGGATTTCCGTCAATCATCTTCATTATTCATTGTTTATTCTGGAAAGCGTAGGGGTCAGAAAGCTAAGGCTACCTCTCTTACTTTTTGGCTGAGGAGTATCATCCGCCTGGCATATGAGACTGCTGGACAGCAGCCTCCTGAATGAATACGGCGCATTCTACTAGGGCTGTGGCTTCCACATGACCCTTTAAAAACGATGCTTCTGTTGAACAGATTTGTAAGGCTGCGACTTGGTCGTCTCTTCATACTTTTTTTTCTCCAAATTTTACAAATTTGATACTTTTGCTTCTTCTGAGGCTGTTTTTGGGAGAAAGGTTCTTCAAGCAGTGGTGCCTTCCGTTTAGGTCTCTGTCTTGTCCCTCCCGTTTCATCCGTGTCCTGTAGCTTTGGTATTGTCTCCCACAAGTAAGGATGAAATCCGTGGACTTGCCGTATCTTGTAGAAGAAAAGGAAATTTATGCTTACCTGATAAATTGATTTATTCTACGGTACGACAAGTCCACGGGTTCATCCATTACTTGTGGGATATTCTCCTTCCCAACAGGAAGCTGCAAGAGGACACCATTTGCAAGTGGGTGCAATGCTTCTTTAGTCCCTTATACACACTGTAAAAATTTCGTAGAGTTTACTACTTTTTTCACTGTTTTGCAGTTTATGTGGTAGTTTTTTTCTCTTAAAGGCACAGTACCGTTTTTTATTATTGCTTTTTTCACATTTATTAAAGTGTTTTCCAAGCTTGCTGGTCTCATTACTAGTCTGTTATACATGTCTGACATAGAGGAAACTCCTTGTTCATTATGTTTAGAAGCCATTGTGGAACCCCCTCTTAGAATGTGTACCAAATGCACTGATCTTTCTATAAGTTATAAAGACCATATTATGGCTTTTAAAGATTTATCACCTGAGGTTTCTGAGACTGACAAAAGGGAGGTTATGCCATCTAGCTCTCCCCACGTGTCAGAACCTATAACTCCCGCTCAAGGGACGCCAAGTACATCTAGCGCGTCCAATGCGTTTACTTTACATGACATGGCGGCAGTTATGAATCATACCCTCACAGAGGTATTGTCCAAACTGCCAGGGTTACAAGGAAAGCGGGACAGCTCTGGGGCTAGAACAAATACAGAGCTCTCTGACGCTTTAGTAGCTATGTCTGATATACCCTCACAATGTGTAGAAGTTGAAGCAGGAGAGCTTCTATCTGTGGGTGACTTCTCTGATTCAGGGAAGGCGTTACTTCAGTCTGACTCTGAAATGACAGCATTTAAATTTAAGCTTTAACACCTCTGCGTGTTGCTCAGGGATGTTTTAGCGACTCTGGATGACTGTGACACCATTGTAGTCCCAGATAAATTGTGTAAAATGGACAAATACTTTGCAGTGCCTGTTTACACTGTTTTTCCAATCCCTAAGAGGTTTTCAGAAATTATTACTAAGGAATGGGATAGACCAGGTGTGCCGTTCTCTCCCCCTCCTGCTTTTAAGAAAATGTTTCCTATAGATGCCGCTACACGATACTTGTGGCAAACGGTCCCTAAGGTGGAGGGAGCAGTCTCTACCCTAGCTAAGCATACAACTATTCCTGTCGAGGACAGTTGTGCTTTCCTAGATCCTATGGATAAGAAATTAGAGGGTTTCCTTAAGAAAATCTTTATACAACAAGGTTTTATTCCCCAGCCTCTTGCATGCATTGCCCCAGTCACTGCTGCAGCGGCTTTCTGGTTAGAGTCTCTGGAGGAGGCTTTACAGGTAGAGACCCCGTTGGATGATATCCTTGACAGGCTTAAAGCTCTTAAGTTAGCCAATTCATTTATTTCTGACGCCGTTTTTCATTTAACCAAGCTAACGGCTAAAAATTCAGGTTTTGCCATTCAGGCACGTAGGGCGCTATGGCTTAAATCCTGGTCAGCTGATGTCACTTCAAAGTCTAAACTTCTCAAGATCCCCTTCAAAGGGCAGACCCTATTTGGGCCTGGACTGAAGGAGATCATTTCTGATATTACTGGAGGAAAAGGCCACGCCCTTCCCCAGGATAGGTCCAACAAGTTAAGGACCAAACAGACTAATTTCCGTTCCTTTCGAAACTTCAAGAGTGGCGCAGCTTCATCTTCCTCTTCTACAAAACAAGAGGGAAATTTTGCCCAGTCCAAGCCAGTCTGGAGACCTAACCAGGCTTGGAACAAGGGGAAACAGGCCAAAAAGCCTGCTGCTGCCTCTAAGACGGCATGAAGGAGTAGCCCCCGATCCGGGACCGGATCTAGTGGGGGGCAGACTTTCTCTCTTTGCCCAGGCTTGGGCAAGAGACGTCCAGGATCCCTGGGCTCTGGAGATGGTTTCCCAGGGATATCTTCTGGATTTCAAAGCTTCATCTCCAAAGGGGAGATTTCATCTCTCACAATTATCTGCAAACCAGATAAAGAGAGAGGCATTCTTACATTGCGTTCAAGACCTCCTAGTTATGGGAGTGATCCACCCAGTTCCAAAGGAGGAACAGGGGCAGGGCTTCTATTCAAATCTGTTTATAGTTCCCAAGATAGAGGATCTCAAGATCCTAAACAAATTTCTCAGGGTCCCATCCTTCAAGATGGAGACTATTCGAACCATCCTACCTATGATCCAGGAGGGTCAATATATGACTACCGTGGATTTAAAGGATGCTTATCTACATATTCCGATACACAGGGATCATCATCAGTTTCTCAGGTTCGCCTTCCTAGACGGGCATTACCAGTTTGTGGCTCTTCCTTTCGGGTTAGCCACGGCACCAAGAATCTTTACGAAGGTTCTAGGGTCCCTTCTGGCGGTTCTAAGACCGCAGGGTATAGCAGTAGCCCCTTACCTAGACGACATCCTGATACAGGCGTCAACTTTTCATATCGCCAGGTCCCATACGGACATTGTTCTGGCATTCCTAAGGTCTCACGGGTGGAAGGTGAACGAAGGAAAAAGTTCTCTCTCAACTCTCACAAGAGTTTCCTTCCTAGGAACTCTGATAGATTCAGTAGAAATGAAGATTTTTCTGACATAGGTCAGGTTGTCAAAACTTCTAACTTTCTGCCCTGCTCTTTATTCCATTTCTCGTCCGTCAGTGGCTCAGTGTATGGAGGTAATCGGATTAATGGTAGCGGCAATGGACGTAGTTCCGTTTGCCCACCTACATCTCAGACCACTGCAACTTTGCATGCTCAATCAGTGGAATGGGGATTACACAGATTTGTCCCCTCTACTAAATCTGGATCAAGAGACCAGGGATTCTCTTCTCTGGTGGCTATCTCGGGTCCATCTGTCCAAGGGAATGAGTTTCCGCAGGCCAGAATGGACTATAGTAACGACAGATGCCAGCCTTCTGGGCTGGGGTGCAGTCTGGAACTCCCTGAATGCTCAGGGTTCGTGGACTCAGGAGGAGGCCCTCCTTCCGATAAACATTCTGGAACTAAGAGTGATATTCAATGCTCTTCAGGCTTGGCCTCAGCTAGCTGCGGTCAGGTTCTTCAGATTTCAGTCGGACAACATCAAGACTGTAGCCTATATCAACCTTCAGGGGGGAACAAGGAGCCCCCTGGCAATGTTGGAGGTTTCAAAGATAATTCTATGGGCAGAGGTTCACTCTTGCCATCTTTCAGCTATCTATATCCCAGGAGTAGAGAACTGGGTGGCGGATTTTCTAAGTCAGCAGACTTTTCATCCGGGGGAGTGTGAGCTCATGGTGTCTCGTCAGAACGCCAAGCTTCCTTGTTACGGGTCTAGGTCCAGGGATCCCAAGGCAGCGCTGATAGATGCTCTAACAGCGCCCTGGTCCTTCAGCCTGGCTTATGTGTTTCCACTGTTTCCTCTGCTCCCTCTTCTGATTGCCAAGATCAAGCAGGAGAGAGCTTCGGTTATCTCGATAGCCCCTGCGTGGCCACGCAGGACTTGGTATGCAGATCTGGTGGACATGTTATCCTTTCCACCATGGACTCTGCCGCTAAGGCAGGACCTTCTACTTCAAGGTTCCTTCAAACATCCAAATCTAATTTCTCTACATCTGACTGCTTGGAGATTGAACACTTGATTCTATCAAAGCGTGGTTTTTCCGAATCTGTCATTGATACCTTAATTCAGGCTCAAAAGCCTGTCACCAGGAAAATCTATCATAAGATATGGGGTTAAATATCTTCATTGTTGTGAATCCAAGGGTTACTCATGGAGTAAGGTCAGGATTCCTAGGATATTATCTTTTCTCCAAGAAGGATTGGAGAAGGGATTGTCAGCTCATTCCTTAAAGGGACAGATTTCTGCTCTGTCTATTCTTTTGCACAAGCGTCTGGCTGAGGTTCCAGAGGTTCAGGCGTTTTGTCAGGCTTTAGTTAGAATCAAGCCTGTGTTTAAACCTGTTGCCTCTCCATGGAGTTTAAATTTAGTTCTTAAAGTTCTTCAAGGGGTTCCGTTTGAACCTTTGCATTCCATAGATATTAAGCTTTTGTCTTGGAAAGTTCTATTTTTAGTAGCTATCTCCTCAGCTCGAAGAGTTTTGGAGTTATCTGCTTTACAGTGTGATTCCCCTTATCTGATTTTCCATGCAGATAAGGTAGTGTTACTTACCAAACCTGGGTTTCTGCCTAAGGTGGTATCTAATAAGAATTTCAATCAGGAGATTGTTGTTCCGTCCCTATGTCTTAATCCTTTTTCAAAGAAGGAACGTCTATTACACAATCATGATGTGGGTCGTGCTTTAAAGTTTTATTTACAAGCTACAAAAGATTTTCATCAAACATTTGCTTTGTTTTTTGTCTACTCTGGACAGAGAAGAGGCCAAAAGGCTTCGGCAACTTCTCTTTCCTTTTGGCTAAGAAGCATAATTCGCTTAGCTTATGAGACTGCTGGCCAGCAGCCTCCTGAAAGAATTACAGCTCATTCTACTAGGGCAGTAGCTTCCACATGGGCTTTTAAACATGAGGCCTCTGTTGAACAGATTTGTAAGGCGGCGACTTGGTCTTCGCTTCATACCTTTTCTAAATTCTATAAATTTGATACTTTTGCTTCTTCGGAGGCTATTTTTGGGAGAAAGGTCTTAAAGGCAGTGGTGCCTTCCGTTTAAGTTCCTGCCTTGTCCCTCCCTTCATCCGTGTCCTAAAGCTTTGGTATTGGTATCCCACAAGTAATGGATGAACCTGTGGACTGGATACACCTTTAAAAGAGAAAACAAAATTTATGCTTACCTGATAAATTTATTTCTCTTGTGGTGTATCCAGTCCACGGTCCGCCCTGTCATTTTAAGGCAGGTGTTTTTTTTTTTTTTTAAATTCTTTTTATTGAGAGACATAGAATACATACAGCATATAGTTATACAGTAAGTTCCCCCAAAGAGATCCATAATACAATGTTGTGATTCGCAGATCACCGGGGCAAGATAGTAAAAGAAAAAAAAATAAATTGATGACATATTGGTACATAAGATTTCTTCTGAAATTAAATCTGTATCCACAAAGAGAAATTCTATTTACATGTAAGGCCATAGAACTAATTATAGTAAGTAATTACTAGACTAGGGGGAAGGAACCCTTGTGTCTCAATTTTATAACAAACAAACAAATAAACACAGTAAAACAAAACAAAACTAACAACCATAACATGTTCAACATGTGACTCTCGGAGATACTATTGGCAGTTTTGCAGAGGGGGGCTAGGTCAGACTATGTTTTTATTAGAGGATATAGGTATGGTTGAGTCATTGAGATCCTAATCCGCAGTCCTCTAACATAAATTGTGGTGTAGGTTTCAAGGGGGGGAATAATACAGACTTTTAATATGCCTGAGTGAGGTTGTATCCCTACACAGATAGGAACCATAGAATAAATACTTTGTGTGTTCAACATTCTTGCAGCCTATGTAAGTACTATACATTCCAGTGTGTATAAGCTGGTTAGGAACCTAGCAAACAGTTAGTTGATAATGAGGAGAGAACAGCGTCACTAAAGTTCAGAGCATGGATAAATATTTAGGGTAACATTTGAGCTGAATCTCAATCTGACCAATATATTAAATATTAGCTTATCATTTACAGCCCTTATAATCAGACCTTCTGGATACCATTATGTTATATAAGCATAGAAGATACAAATAAGAGGAAGAGGGGCAGGTGTTTCTTCTGTTAAGTGTGATCAGTCCACGGGTCATCATTACTTCTGGGATATTAACTGCTCCCCTACAGGAAGTGCAAGAGGATTCACCCAGCAGAGCTGCATATAGCTCCTCCCCTCTACGTCACTCCCAGTCATTCTCTTGCACCCAGCAACTAGATAGGTCGTGTGAGAGGACTATGGTGATTATACTTAGTTTTATATCTTCAATCAAAAGTTTGTTATTTTAAAATAGCACCGGAGTGTGTTATTACCTCTCTGGCAGAGTTTGAGGAAGAATCTACCAGAGTTTTGCTATGATTTTAGCCGGAGTAGTTAAGATCATATTGCTGTTCTCGGCCATCTGAGGAGTGAGGTAAACTTCAGATCAGGGGACAGCGGGCAGATGAATCTGCATAGAGGTATGTAGCAGTTTTTATTTTCTGACAATGGAATTGATGAGAAAATCCTGCCATACCGATATAATGTCATGTATGTATACTTTACACTTCAGTATTCTGGGAGAATGGTACTTCACTAGAATTACACTGTAAGAAAGACATAAAGCTGTTTAATAACTAGAGATTATGTTTAACGTTTTTGCTGGAATGTAAAATCGTTTTCATTTGCTGAGGTACTGAGTGAATAAATGTTTGGGCACCATTTTTCCACTTGGCAGTTGCTTAAATCTGTTTTTTCTGTCAGTTTCTGTTCTCCCTCACTGCTGTGTGTGTGGGGGAGGGGCGCTTTTACTATGCATCAAATATTTCAGTCAGCAACTCATTGTATTCCCTGCATGATCTGGTTCATCTCTACAGAGCTCAGGGGTCTTCAAAACTTATTTTGAGGGAGGTAATTTCTCTCAGCAGAGCTGTGAGAATTATAGTTTGACTGAAATAAAAACTTTTATTCTGTAATTTGTTTCCTGCTTTCAGAAATTGTTATCTTTGCTAATGGGATTAAACCTTTGCTAAAGTTGTGTTGTTTACAAGGATTGAGGCTATAACTGTTTCAATTTATTAATTTTTAACTGTCATAGATCTTCTGTGCTTCTTAAAGGCACAGTACGTTTTAATATTATTCTATTTGAATTGTATTTCCAAGTTGCAAGTTTATTTGCTAGTGTGTTAAACATGTCTGATTCAGAAGATGATACCTGTGTCATTTGTTGCAATGCCAAAGTGGAGCCCAATAGAAATTTATGTACTAACTGTATTGATGCTACTTTAAATAAAAATCAATCTGTACAAATTGAACAAATTTCACCAAACAACGAGGGGAGAGTTATGCCGACTAACTCGCCTCACGTGTCAGTACCTACATCTCCCGCTCAGAGGGAGGTGCGTGATATTGTAGCGCCGAGTACAGCTGGGCGGCCATTACAAATCACATTACAGGATATGGCTACTGTTATGACTGAAGTTTTGGCTAAATTACCAGAACTAAAAGGTAAGCGTGATCACTCTGGGGTGAGAACAGAGTGCGCTGATAATATTAGGGCCATGTCAGACACTGCGTCACAGGTGGCAGAACATGAGGACGGAGAACTTCATTCTGTGGGTGACGGTTCTGATCCAAACAGACTGGATTCAGATATTTCAAATTTTAAATTTAAACTGGAAAACCTCCGTGTATTACTAGGGGAGGTGTTAGCGGCTCTGAATGATTGTAACACAGTTGCAATACCAGAGAAAATGTGTAGGTTGGATAAATATTTTGCGGTACCGACGAGTACTGAGGTTTTTCCTATACCTAAGAGACTTACTGAAATTGTTACTAAGGAGTGGGATAGACCCGGTGTGCCGTTCTCACCCCCTCCGATATTTAGAAAAATGTTTCCAATAGACGCCACCACAAGGGACTTATGGCAAACGGTCCCTAAGGTGGAGGGAGCAGTTTCTACTTTAGCTAAGCGTACCACTATCCCGGTGGAGGATAGCTGTGCTTTTTCAGATCCAATGGATAAAAAGTTAGAGGGTTACCTTAAGAAAATGTTTGTTCAACAAGGTTTTATATTGCAACCCCTTGCATGCATTGCGCCGATCACGGCTGCAGCGGCATTCTGGATTGAGTCTCTGGAAGAGAACATTGGTTCAGCTACTCTGGACGACATTACGGACAGGCTTAGAGTCCTTAAACTAGCTAATTCATTCATTTCGGAGGCCGTAGTACATCTTACTAAACTTACGGCGAAGAATTCAGGATTCGCCATTCAGGCACGCAGGGCGCTGTGGCTAAAATCCTGGTCAGCTGATGTTACTTCTAAGTCTAAATTGCTTAATATACCTTTCAAAGGGCAGACCTTATTCGGGCCCGGGTTGAAAGAGATTATCGCTGACATTACAGGAGGTAAAGGCCATGCCCTGCCTCAGGACAAAGCCAAAGCCAAGACTAGACAGTCTAGTTTTCGTTCCTTTCGTAATTTCAAAGCAGGAGCAGCATCAACTTCCTCTGCACCAAAACAGGAAGGAGCTGTTGCTCGCTACAGACAAGGCTGGAAACCTAACCAGTCCTGGAACAAGGGCAAGCAGACTAGGAAACCTGCTGCTGCCCCCAAAACAGCATGAATTGAGGGCCCCCGATCCGGGATCGGATCTAGTGGGGGGCAGACTTTCTCTCTTCGCCCAGGCTTGGGCAAGAGATGTTCAGGATCCCTGGGCGCTAGAGATAATATCTCAGGGATACCTTCTGGACTTCAAATACTCTCCTCCAAGAGAGAGATTTCATCTGTCAAGATTGTCAACAATCCAGACAAAGAAAGAGGCTTTTCTACGCTGCGTACAAGAGCTCTTGTTAATGGGAGTAATCCATCCAGTTCCACGATCGGAACAGGGACAGGGGTTTTACTCAAATCTGTTTGTGGTTCCCAAAAAAGAGGGAACTTTCAGACCAATCCTGGACTTAAAGATCCTAAACAAATTCCTAAGAGTTCCATCGTTCAAGATGGAGACTATTCGGACAATTTTACCTATGATCCAAGAGGGTCAGTACATGACCACTGTAGATTTAAAAGATGCTTACCTGCACATACCGATTCACAAAGATCATTACCGGTACCTAAGGTTTGCCTTCCTAGACAGGCATTACCAGTTTGTGGCTCTTCCATTCGGATTGGCTAAAGCGCCAAGAATCTTCACAAAGGTTCTGGGTGCTCTTCTGGCGGTACTAAGACCGCGGGGAATCTCGGTAGCTCCATACCTAGATGACATTCTGATACAAGCTTCAAGCTTTCAAACTGCCAAATCTCATACAGAGTTAGTGCTGGCATTTCTAAGGTCACATGGATGGAAGGTGAACGAAAAGAAAAGTTCACTCGTTCCACTCACAAGAGTTCCCTTCCTGGGGACTCTTATAGATTCTGTAGAAATGAAGATTTACCTGACAGAGGACAGGCTATCAAGACTTCAAAGTGCTTGCCGCACTCTTCATTCCATTCAACACCCGTCAGTGGCTCAATGTATGGAGGTAATCGGCTTAATGGTAGCGGCAATGGACATAGTACCCTTTGCACGCTTACACCTCAGACCACTGCAACTGTGCATGCTAGGTCAGTGGAATGGGGATTACTCAGACTTATCCCCTTCTCTGAATCTGGATCAAGAGACCAGAAATTCTCTTCTATGGTGGCTTTCTCGGCCACACCTGTCCAGGGGGATGCCATTCAGCAGACCAGACTGGACAATTGTAACAACAGACGCCAGCCTTCTAGGTTGGGGTGCCGTCTGGAATTCCCTGAAGGCTCAGGGACTATGGAGTCAGGAGGAGAGTCTCCTGCCAATAAACATTCTGGAATTGAGAGCAGTTCTCAATGCCCTCCTGGCTTGGCCCCAGTTGACAACTCGGGGGTTCATCAGGTTTCAGTCGGACAACATCACGACTGTAGCTTACATCAACCATCAGGGAGGGACAAGAAGCTCCCTAGCTATGATGGAAGTATCAAAGATAATTCGCTGGGCAGAGTCTCACTCTTGCCACCTGTCAGCAATCCACATCCCGGGAGTGGAGAACTGGGAGGCGGATTTCTTAAGTCGTCAGACTTTTCATCCGGGGGAGTGGGAACTTCATCCGGAGGTCTTTGCCCAAATACTTCGACGTTGGGACAAACCAGAGATAGATCTCATGGCGTCTCGACAGAACGCCAAGCTTCCTCGTTACGGGTCCAGATCCAGGGATCCAGGAGCAGTCCTGATAGATGCTCTGACAGCACCTTGGGACTTCAGGATGGCTTACGTGTTTCCACCCTTCCCGTTGCTTCCTCGATTGATAGCCAGAATCAAACAAGAGAGAGCATCAGTGATTCTAATAGCACCTGCGTGGCCACGCAGGACTTGGTATGCAGACCTGGTGGACATGTCATCCTGTCCGCCTTGGTCTCTACCTCTGAAACAGGACCTTCTGATACAGGGTCCCTTCAAACATCAAAATCTAACTTCTCTGAAGCTGACTGCTTGGAAATTGAACGCTTAATTTTATCAAGACGTGGGTTTTCTGAGTCAGTTATTAGTACCTTAATACAGACTAGGAAACCTGTTACCAGAAAGATTTACCATAAGATATGGCGTAAATACCTACATTGGTGTGAATCCAAAGGTTACTCTTGGAGTAAGGTTAGGATTCCTAGGATATTGTCTTTTCTACAAGAAGGTTTAGAAAAGGGTTTTTCTGCTAGTTCATTAAAGGGACAGATCTCAGCTCTGTCCATTCTGTTACACAAACGTCTGTCAGAAGTTCCTGACGTCCAGGCTTTTTGTCAGGCTTTGGCCAGGATTAAGCCTGTGTTTAAAACTGTTGCTCCACCATGGAGTTTAAACCTTGTTCTTAATGTTTTACAGGGCGTTCCGTTTGAACCCCTTCATTCCATTGATATAAAGTTGTTATCTTGGAAAGTTCTATTTTTAATGGCTATTTCCTCGGCTCGAAGAGTCTCTGAATTATCAGCCTTACATTGTGATTCTCCTTATTTGATTTTTCATTCGGATAAGGTAGTCCTGCGTACTAAACCTGGGTTCTTACCTAAGGTAGTTACTAACAGGAATATCAATCAAGAGATTGTTGTTCCTTCTTTATGCCCAAATCCTTCTTCATAGAAGGAACGTCTACTGCACAACCTGGATGTAGTCCGGGCTCTAAAATTTTACTTGCAGGCAACTAAGGAATTCCGACAAACGTCTTCTCTGTTTGTCATTTACTCTGGGCAGAGGAGAGGTCAAAAAGCTTCCGCTACCTCTCTTTCTTTTTGGCTTCGTAGCATAATTCGTTTAGCTTATGAGACTGCTGGACAGCAGCCCCCTGAAAGAATTACAGCTCATTCTACTAGAGCTGTGGCTTCCACTTGGGCCTTCAAGAATGAGGCCTCTGTTGAACAGATTTGCAAGGCTGCAACTTGGTCTTCGCTTCATACTTTTTCCAAATTTTACAAATTTGACACCTTTGCTTCATCGGAGGCTATTTTTGGGAGAAAGGTTCTTCAGGCAGTGGTTCCTTCTGTATAAAGAGTCTGCCTATCCCTCCCGTCATCCGTGTACTTTTGCTTTGGTATTGGTATCCCAGAAGTAATGATGACCCGTGGACTGATCACACTTAACAGAAGAAAACATAATTTATGCTTACCTGATAAATTCCTTTCTTCTGTAGTGTGATCAGTCCACGGCCCGCCCTGTTTTTAAGGCAGGTAAATATTTTTTAATTTATACTCCAGTCACCACTTCACCCTTGGCTTTTCCTTTCTCGTTGGTCCTTGGTCGAATGACTGGGAGTGACGTAGAGGGGAGGAGCTATATGCAGCTCTGCTGGGTGAATCCTCTTGCACTTCCTGTAGGGGAGCAGTTAATATCCCAGAAGTAATGATGACCCGTGGACTGATCACACTACAGAAGAAAGGAATTTATCAGGTAAGCATAAATTATGTTTTTTTATTTTTAAACTACAGTCACCACTGCACCCTATAGTTTCTCCTTTTTTTTTCTCCTTTTTTTTCTTGCTTGTCTTCGGTCGAATGACTGGGGGTGGCAGTTAGGGGAGGAGCTATATAGAGAGCTCTGCTGTGGGTGTCCTCTTGCAGCTTCCTGTTGGGAAGGAGAATATCCCACAAGTAATGGATGAACCCGTGGACTGGATACACCACAAGAGAAATACATTTATCAGGTAAGCATAAATTTTGTTTTTTTACAACTTCAGTCACCTCTGCACGTTAATATCCCACAAGTAAGGATGAAATCCGTGGATTCGTCGTATCGTAGAAGAAATCAATTTATCAGGTAAGCATAAATTTCCTTTTTAGAACTCTGTGCTATTTTCAGGGCTCTTCAGGCTTAGCCTCTATTAAAGAGAATTATTAATTCGTTTTCAGACAGACAATATCACAACTGTGGCATATGTCAATCATCAGGGTGGGACTCTCAGTCCTTTAGCGATGAAAGAAGTATCTTGGATACTTTCTTGGGCAGAATCCAACTCCTGTCTAATTTTTGCGATACATATCCCAGGTGTAGACAATTGGGAAGTGGATTATCTCAGTCGTCAGTCTTAACATCCAGGGGAGTGATCTCTCCATCCAGATGTATTTTGTCAGATTGTACAGATGTGGGGTCTACCAGAAATAGATCTGATGGCTTCCCATCTAAACAAGAAGCTTCCCAGGTATCTTTCCAGGTCCAGGGATCCTCAGGCAGAGATGATGGATGCGTTAGCAGTTCCTTGGTTTTACCAATCTGCTTACATTTTTCCGCCTCTAGTTCTTCTTCCAAGGGTGATCTCCAAGATCATAATTTAATAATCGCATGTGTTTCTGATAGCACCAGCATTGCCTCACAGGTTTTGGTATGCGGATCTTGTCCGGATGTCCAGTTGCCAACCTTGGCCACTTACTTTAAGGCCAGACCTTCTGTCTCAAGGGCCGGTTTTCCATCAGGATCTCAAATCGCTAAATTTGAAGGTATGGAAATTGAACGCTTAGTCATAGAGGTTTCTCTGATTCAGAGAAATTAATACTATGTTGCAGACTCGTAAGTCTGTTTCAAGGAAGATTTATCGGGTTTGGAAAACCTATATTTCATGGTGTTTTTCTCATAAATTCTCTTGAATTCTTTTAGAATTCCTAGAATTTTACAGTTTCTTCAGGATGGTTTGGATAAAGGTTTGTCTGCAAGTACTTTGAAGGGACAAATCTCTGCTTTCTGTTTTATTTCATAGAAAGATTGCTAAACCGATATTCACTGTTTTGTTCAGGCTTTGGGTCGTATCAAGCCTGTTGTTAAATCAATATCTCCTCCTTGGAGTCTTAATTTGGTTTTGAAGACTTTGCAAGCTCCTCCTTTTGAGTCTATGCATTCTTTGGATATTAAACTACTTTCTTGGAAAGTGTTGTTTCTTTTGGCTATCTCTTCAGCTAGAAGAATTTCTGAATTTTCTGTTCTCTTGTGAGTCTCATTTTCTGATTTTTCCATCAGGATAAGGCTGTTTCTCTTGTAAGGTGTATCCAGTCCACGGATCATCCATTACTTGTGGGATATTCTCCTTCCCAACAGGAAGTTGCAAGAGGATCACCCACAGCAGAGCTGCTATATAGCTCCTCCCCCAACTGCCATATCCAGTCATTATCTTGCAACTCTCAACAAGCATGGAGGTAGTAAGAGGAAAGTGGTGAAATGTAGCTGTTATCTTGCTTCAATCAAAAGTTTGTTATTTTTAAATGGTACCGGAGTTGTACTATTTTGTCCCAGGCAGAAAAATAGAAGAATCTGCCTGTGATTTCTATGATCTTAGCAGGTTGTAACTAAGATCCATTGCTGTTCTCACACATGACTGAAGAGAGAGGTAACTTCAGTGGGGGAATGGCGTGCAGGTTATCCTGCTATGAGGTATGTGCAGTTAAGATTTTTTCTAGAAGATGTGAATGCTAGAAAATGCTGCTGATACCAAATTTGTGTAATGTAAGCCTGAATACAGTGATTTTATAGCAACTGGTATCATGCTTACTTTCTGAGGTAATACTCTTTTATATTTACAATATAAAACGTTTGCTGGCATGTTTAAACGTTTTTATATATACTTTGGTGATAAAACTTTATTGGGGCCTAGTTTTTTCCACATGGCTGGCTTAAATTTGCCTAGAAACAGTTTCCTGAGGCCTTCCACTGTGTTACTATGAGTGGGAGGGGCCTGATTTAGCGCTTTTTTTGCGCAGTAACTTTTACAGACTGAGACATCCAGCTTCCTCCAGGAGTCCCCTGAATGCTATAGGACATCTCTAAAGGGCTCTTAGGCTTTCTAAAATAGTTTGTTGGGGAAGGTAGGCCCACAGCAAGGCTGTGTCAGTTGGTGTGACTGTTAAAAAATGTTTATCGTTTTTTTGATCCGTTTTTTGAACTAAGGAGTTAAACATCCATTTGCAAGTGGGTGCAATGCTCTGTTAGCTTATTATACACACTGTAAAAATTTCGTTTGATTTACTGCCTTTTTTCACTGTTTTTCAAATTCTGACAAAATTTGTTTCTCTTAAAGGCACAGTACCGTTTTTTATATTTGCTTGTTAACTTGATTTAAAGTGTTTTCCAAGCTTGCTAGTCTCATTGCTAGTCTGTACAAACATGTCTGACATAGAGGAAACTCCTTGTTCATTATGTTTAAAAGCCATGGTGGAACCCCCTCTTAGAATGTGTACCAAATGTACTGATTTCACTTTAAGCAATAAAGATCATATTCTGTCTTTAAAAAATTTATCACCAGAGGAATCTGACGAGGGGGAAGTTATGCCGACTAACTCTCCCCACGTGTCAGATCCTTTGACTCACGCTCAAGGGACTCACGCTAAAATGGCGCCAAGTACATCTAGGGCGCCCATAGCGTTTACTTTACAAGACATGGCGGCAGTCATGGATAATACACTGTCAGCGGTATTAGCCAGACTACCTGAATTTAGAGGAAAGCGAGATAGCTCTGGAGTTAGACGAAATACAGAGCATACTGACGTTTTAAGAGCTATGTCTGATACTGCCTCACAATATGCAGAAGCTGAAGGAGAGCTTCTTTCTGTGGGTGATATTTCTGACTCAGGGAAGATGATGCAACCTGATTCTGATATTTCTACATTTAAATTTAAGCTTGAACACCTCCGCGTGTTACTCAGGGAGGTTTTAGCTGCTCTGAATGATTGTGATACAATTGCAGTGCCAGAGAAATTGTGTAGACTGGATAAATACTATGCATTGCCGGTGTGCACTGATGTTTTTCCAATACCTAAAAGGTTTACAGAAATTATTACTAAGGAATGGGATAGACCAGGTGTGCCGTTCTCTCCCCCTCCTATTTTTAGAAAAATGTTTCCAATAGACGCCACCACACGGGACTTATGGCAGACAGTTCCTAAGGTGGAGGGAGCAGTTTCTACTCTAGCAAAGCGTACTACTATCCCTGTCGAGGACAGTTGTGCTTTCTTATATCCAATGGATAAAAAGTTAGAGGGTTACCTTAAAGGGACAGTTCACCCAAAAACTTTCTCCCCTTTAAATTATTCCCAATGATCCTTTTAACCTGCTAGAGTGTATTAAATTGGTTGCAAGTAGCTCCTTTACTCATATTTCAGCATTTGAAATAGCTGATTTAGCTTGTGGTTTCCCAACCTATACTGAAAGTTTTGATACTGGCGTATATGCTATTGAATAGCCTAAGTAAACACAGCCAGCAGAAGAGATTACACCCTCAGTGGGGGGCATGATAGTGAAGTAATAAAATGATAATTTTCCATTGTTCTCTCTATGTATTGAGCTTTGGTGTTCCAGACAAATATAAGATAAGGAAGCAAGTCTGTGTACATAAAGTGATAACATAATGAGATCTGATATTACCTGAAGCTCAACCCATTGTAATAGGCTGTGGTTTCAAAGCACAAAACCAGCTACTTCAGATACACAAATAAACCTGAAAATGCAATTTCTCAAATATTTTATACTCTGCAGTTGGTATAACAAGTCATTTAAAATACATTTATGGAAAAACAATTTTACCGTGTACTGTCCCTTTAAGAAAATGTTTATTCAACAAGGTTTTATCCTACAGCCCCTTGCATTCATTGCTCCTGTCACTGCTGCTGCAGCGTTCTGGTTTGAGTCTCTGGAAGAGGCTTTACATGTAGCGACTCCATTGGATGACATACTTGACAAGCTTAGAGTACTTAAGCTAGCCAATTCTTTTGTTTCTGATGCCATTGTTCATTTGACTAAACTAACTGCTAAGAATTCTGGTTTTGCTATCCAGGTGCGCAGAGCGCTATGGCTTAAATCATGGTCAGCTGACGTTGCTTCAAAATCGAAGCTGCTTAACATTCCCTTCAAGGGGCAGACCCTATTCGGGCCTGGTTTGAAGGAGATTATTGCTGATATCACTGGAGGAAAAGGTCATGCCCTTCCTCAGGATAGGTCCAAATCAAGGGCCAAACAGTCTAATTTTCGTGCCTTTCGAAACTTCAAGACAAGTGCGGCATCAACTTCCTCTAATGCAAAACAAGAGGGAACTTTTGCTCAGTCCAAGACGGTCTGGAGACCTAACCAGCCCTGGAACAAAGGTAAGCAGGCCAAAAAGCCGGCTGCTGCCTCTAAGACAGCATGAAGGAACGGCCCCCTATCCGGTAACGGATCTAGTAGGGGCAGACTTTCGCTCTTCGCCCAGGCGTGGGCAAGAGATGTCCAGGATCCCTGGGCGTTGGAAATTATATCCCAGGGATATCTTCTGGACTTCAAGGCTTCCCCCCCAAAAGGGAGATTTCAACTTTCACAATTATCTGCAAACCAGATAAAGAGAGAGGCATTCTTACACGGTGTACAAGACCTCCTAGTTATGGAGTGATCTACCCAGTTCCAAAGGAGGAACAGGGACAGGGATTTTACTCAAATCTGTTTGTTGTTCCCAAAAAAGAGGGAACCTTCAGACCAATTTTGGATCTAAAGATCTTAAACAAATTCCTCAGAGTTCCATCATTCAAGATTGAGACTATTCGTACTATCCTACCTATGATCCAGGAGGGTCAATACATGACTACAGTGGATTTAAAGGATGCTTATCTTCACATTCCTATACACAAAGATCATCTTCGGTTTCTCTGGTAATGCCTGTCTAGGAAGGCAAACCTGTTTGTAGCTCTTCCCTTTGGGTTAGCTACAGCCCCAAGAATTTTTACGAAGGTTCTGGGGTCGCTTCTGGCGGTCCTAAGGCCGCGGGGCATAGCAGTGGCCCCTTATTTAGACGACATCCTGATTCAGGCGTCAAACTTCCAAATTGCCAAGTCTCATACGGACATAGTGTTGGCATTTCTGAGGTCGCATGGGTGGAAGGTGAACGAGGAAAAGAGTTCTCTATCCCCCCTCACAAGAGTTTCCTTCCTAGGGACTCTGATAGATTCTGTAGAAATGAAAATTTACCTGACGGAGTCCAGGTTATCAAAACTTCTAAATTCCTGCCGTGTTCTTTATTCCATTCCTCGCCCTTCGGTGGCTCAGTGCATGGAAGTAATCGGCTTAATGGTAGCGGCAATGGACATAGTGCCGTTTGCACGCCTACATCTCAGACCACTGCAACTCTGCATGCTCAGTCAGTGGAATGGGGATTACACAGATTTGTCCCCTCTACTAAATCTGGATCAAGAGACCAGGAATTCTCTTCTCTGGTGGCTATCTCGGGTCCATCTGTCCAAAGGTATGACCTTTCGCAGGCCAGATTGGACAATTGTAACGACAGATGCCAGCCTTCTAGGTTGGGGTGCAGTCTGGAACTCCCTGAAGGCTCAGGGATCGTGGACTCAGGAGGAGTCACTCCTTCCAATAAACATTCTGGAACTAAGAGCGATAGTCAATGCTCTTCAGGCTTGGCCTCAGCTAGCGACAATGAGGTTCATCAGATTTCAGTCGGACAACATCACAACTGTGGCTTAAATCAACCATCAAGGGGGAACAAGGAGTTCCCTAGCGATGTTAGAAGTCTCAAAGATAATTCGCTGGGCGGAGATTCACTCTTGCCACCTATCAGCTATCCATATCCCAGGTGTAGAGAACTGGGAGGCGGATTTTCTCAGTCGACAGACTTTTCATCCGGGGGAGTGGGAACTTCATCCGGAGGTGTTTGCACAATTGGTTCATCGTTGGGGCAAACCAGAACTGGATCTCATGGCGTCTCGCCAGAACGCCAAGCTTCCTTGTTACGGATCCAGATACAGGGACCCCAAGGCAACGCTGATAGCAGCGCCTTGGTCCTTCAACCTGGCTTATGTGTTTCCACTGTTTCCTCTGCTCCCTCGTCTGATTGCCAAAATCAAGCAGGAGAAAGCATTGGTGATCTTGATAGCGCCTGCGTGGCCACGCAGGACTTGGTATGCAGATCTGGTGGACATGTCATCGTTTCCACCATGGACTCTGCCTCTGAGACAGGGCCTTCTACTTCAAGGTCCTTTCAACCATCCAAATCTAATTTCTCTGAGGCTGACTGCCTGGAGATTGAACGCTTGATTTTATCAAAGCGTGGTTTCTCCGAGTCAGTCATTGATACCTTAATTCAGGCACGAAAGCCTGTCACCAGGAAAATCTATCTTAAGATATGGCGTAAATATCTTTATTGGTGTGAATCCAAGGGCTACTCATGGAGTAAGGTCAGGATTCCCAGGATATTATCTTTTCTCCAAGAAGGATTGGAGAAAGGATTGTCAGCTAGTTCCTTAAAGGGACAGATTTCTGCACTATCTATTCTTTTGCACAAGCGTCTGGCGGATGTCCCAGACGTTCAGGCATTTTGTCAGGCTTTAGTTAGAATCAAGCCTGTGTTAAAACCTGTTGCTCCACCTTGGAGCTTAAATTTGGTTCTTAAAGTTCTTCAGGGGGTTCCGTTTGAACCTCTTCATTCCATAGATCAAACTTTTATCTTGGAAAGTTCTTTTTTTGGTAGCTATTTCCTCGGCTTGTAGAGTTTCCGAGTTATCTGCCTTACAATGTGATTCTCCTTATCGGATCTTCCATGCAGATAAGGTAGTTCTGCGTACCAAACCTGGGTTTTTACCTAAGGTGGTATCTAATAAGAATATCAATCAAGAGATTGTTGTTCCGTCTTTGTGTCCTAATCCTTCTTCAAAGAAGGAACGTCTATTACACAATCTGGACGTGGTTCGTGCTTTAAAGTTTTACTTACAAGCTACTAAAGATTTTCGTCAAACATCTGCTTTGTTTGTTGTCTACTCTGGACATAGGAGAGGTCAAAAGGCTTCGGCAACCTCTTTCTTTTTGGCTAAGAAGCATAATCCGCTTAGCCTATGAGACTGCTGGCCAGCAGCCTCCAGAAAGGATTACAGCTCATTCTACTAGAGCTGTGGCTTCCACATGGGCCTTTAAAAATGAGGCTTCTGTTGAACAGATTTGCAAGGCGGCGACTTTGTCTTCGCTTCATACTTTTTCAAAATTCTACAAATTTGATACTTTTGCTTCTTCAGAGGCTATTTTTGGGAGAAAGGTTTTACAGGCAGTGGTACCTTCCGTTTGAGTACCTGCCTTGTCCCTCCCTTCATCTGTGTACTTTAGCTTTGGTATTGGTATCCCACAAGTAATGGATGATCCGTGGACTGGATACACCTTACAAGAGAAAACATAATTTATGCTTACCTGATAAATTTATTTCTCTTGTGGTGTATCCAGTCCACGGCCCGCCCTGTCATTTTAAGGCAGGTATTTTTTAATTTTAAACTACAGTCACCACTGCACCCTATGGTTTCTCCTTTCTCTGCTTGTTTTCGGTCGAATGACTGGATATGGCAGTTAGGGGAGGAGCTATATAGCAGCTCTGCTGTGGGTGATGCTCTTGCAACTTCCTGTTGGGAAGGAGAATATCCCACAAGTAGTGGATGATCCGTGGACTGGATACACCACAAGAGAAATAAATTTATCAGGTAAGCATAAATTATGTTTTTGCGGACTTTGTTTAAATTCTAACAACATTAGTAGGGAAATTATTGTTCCTTCCTTGTGTCCTAATCCTAAGAATACTCTTGAAAGATCTTTACATTCTTTGGATGTTGTAAGATATTTTAAATATTATGTCAAAGCTACTAAAGATTTCAGGAAGACTTCTAGTCCATTTGTTGTTTTTTCTGGTCCTAGGAAAAGTCAGAAAGCATCTGCCATTTCTTTGGCATCTTGGTTAAAGCATTTGATTCACATGGTTTATTTGGAGGTGGGACAGTCTCCGCCTCAGATAATTACAGCTCATTCTATTAGATCAGTCGCCACTTATTGGGCTTTTAAGACTGAAGCTTCAGTTGATCAGATTTGCAAAGCAGCAAGTTGGTCTTCTTTGCATACATTTACTAAATTTTACCATTTTGATGTATTTGCTTTCTCTGAAGCAGTCTTTGGTAGAAATATTTTTCTTCAGGCAGCTGTCTATTTGATTCTTCTGCTTATGATTTAAGTTTTTTTCTTGAAATTTATGAGACTTATTTTTTTGTATGGATTTAATTTTTTTCAACAGAAATAGCTGTTTTTATTTTATCCCTCTAGTGACCCTTCTGTGGTCTTCCACATCTTGGGTATTTCTATCCCATATGTCTCTAGCTCATGGACTCTTGCCAATTACATGAAAGAAAACATAATTTATGTAAGAACTTACCTGATAAATTCATTTCTTTCATATTGGCAAGAGTCCATGAGGCCCACCTTTATTTGGAGGTTATGATTTTTGTATAAAAGCACAATTATATTTCCAGTTCCTCTTTTTGTATACTTTTTTACTCCTTATTTTATCACCCCACTACTTGGCTATTCATTAAACTGAATTGTGGGTGTGGTGAGGGGTGTATTTATAGGTATTTTGAGGTTTGGGAAACTTTGCCCCTCCTGGTAGGATTGTATATTCCATACGTCACTAGCTCATGGACTCTTGCCAATATGAAAGAAATGAATTTATCAGGTAAGTTCTTACATAAATTATGTTTTTGTGGGTATCGGAGCTTCTGCTCTTCTTGTGTGACACTGATTGTTTCTTCGCTCCCTCTGTGCACCAGGAGCCTTTTTCATGCTCCTCTATTCTCCAACCGGAGCTTCATCCCCGTACCCAGTGGCCGGCTGCTCCATCACGGGTTTCGGTTGAAAAGAGCTCCGTATGTAAATCCGTAGTCCAAACAGAGGTGCGTGGTCCGAGCTGAATACAGGGGATCATTGGTCCTCCAGTGAAGATGATTCCCTACTGCTTCAATAGCTCCCTTATCTCTAGCTTAAGCTCCGTCTTGGGAGGAGTATAGCTTTCACTGGTATTTGCGGTTTCATGTGGTAGGTCATCTCTCTTGCTATCCGCCATCTTGATCGTGCCATTAGGTCCCTTTTTTCTCACAGCTCTTACAGTGTTAGAGAGATCTTCATAACCACGGCACATCCAATGTTCTAAATCCTCTAGAAGTGCTCGTATCTGTATGGAAAAAGCCTCCTCCATGTGTAGGTAGTTAGAATAATATCCGCTTGAGAATTGCTTCACCCTTTAGTAGACTTAAGAAATAGGTACCGCTCTGCCCAGCTAGCCCTCAAACCGGGAGAGAAGGGGGGTGGGCGTAGATGGTACTGTGAGGTGGGCCGCAGCAATTTGTCTTAGATCTGAATTATATCTTCTGCATATAGAGTCACTATGAAAGTGGTAACTGCGAATCAGGATTTACTTTTTGTAAGGCAGGCAGAATTATAATGTCAAAAGCTGTAAATATAGTTAGAAAAAACACTGATTCTTCAAGTTGAGATCAGAGCTTGGTCACGCCCCCCGATGCATATGATATTTGACAGTCTTTTACCAAATGTTTAAAGAATCGTCTTACAATACCTACCCTTTTTATAAACCAACACAATTGTTCAATACTCAGGTGGAGCAGATACGTGCAAGCTGCTAGGGTCTATACCAAAACCCCAAATAAATAGCAAAACAGTCCAGACTGCTGTAGCACAGTTTACTTAGATTTTTTTAAGCCAATATAAACATACGTTTCGGACCTCAGTCCTTACTCATGTATAAAGATACAACAGTTCAATTCCACAATATATACCTTAAACCACACCCCCTTAATCACATCAGGTGAACACACACCTGTGCACAGCTCCCCCTAGAGCAAGGAGCTTCTAATTTGTTATTCTTTAATCTTGTTCAATTAGACATTATTCCTAACAATATATACTATCTCTGTCATTTACTAAGCTCAGATTTAGTAAAGAAAGTAACCCCATGGTGGGGTTCAAAAGGAGCACCAATCTTCGTGACCTGTTGGTACACACACCCCAAACAGTGCTAACAGAAGATAAACATCAAGGGAAGTTATCGATGTATGACATGTATGGACTTATCTCAACAAATAAATTCCATCATCCCCTTACTAATAAGATGTACACCATCAGGCATTTAATCAACTGTACCACCACTCATGTGGTCTATCTGCTTGTGCCCATGCTCAAAGTTCTATGTGGGTAAAACGAAGGGAACCCTGAGAGAACGCATGGCCAATCACAGACTGGCTATACGCCAGGCACTTGTAAAAGGCTTGTCGGATCAACCTGTGGCATGACACTGTGCGGAACAAAGACGCTCGGTGGCATCAATCAGATATACTCTGATAGACCATGTGCCAAAACCTGACCGAGGTGGAGATCGGAACAAAACCCTATTATATAGAGAATATATATATATATAATATACACTTATAAACTTCATTCTTATTCAGGAGAATGCATATTATGGAGAAAGGGCCAGAAAGATGACACATTCAAATCAATATTATCAAATTTTATTTTTTATTTAAAGGAGCAGTAAACTTACAAACTGTTATATAATTCTGCGCATAATGCAGAATTATGTAACATTAGCTTAGTGGCAGATTTATACATTCAAGTATTGCAGAGAACTTTTATTTAAAAGTTTTTTTCCAGAACGTTTTACTGAGCGGGTCTGGTTTTTCTTCAGCACATCACGGCAACACTGTCTAGTCACAGCGTGCCCGGTTGCGCCATTAAACTGAATGTAGCTCGCTCCTGCTACTAGACCAGAGTGGGAGCGAGCTACATTCAGTTTAATGGCGCGACCGCTGTGACTACTGTTGCTGTGATGCGCTGAGGAAAAAAGACCCACTCAGTAGAGCAAGGAGCGGCGTTCTGGAAAAAAAACTTTTAAATAAAAATGATCTGCAATACTTTAATGTATAAATCTGCCACGAAGATAATGTTATATAATTCTGCACTATGTGCAGAATTATATAACATTAGTTTGTAAGTTTACTGCCCCTTTAAGCTGATTATTTAGAAGACAGTCCAGTCCATTTCCTGTTCATACCACCCGGCCACATAGTTCCCAATTCATAGATCCAGTAAAATTCTCTCTGTTTCAAGATTTTTTTTCTCTATTACCCCCCCCCCCCCTCCCTTCCTGGGCTTTTGCACATGATCTATTATTTGAAACCTTTGATTAAGGCTGTGGCCTGCTGTCAAAAATGATGTTCTACCGGTGCATCCATTATTTCAGCTCTGATATTGCTCTTATGCTGGTTCATCCTTTTGCGTACTTTGCGGGTGGTCTCCCCTACATAGCCCCACCCACATGGGCATTTAGTTAGGTACACAGCATACTTTGTGTTACAGGTAAAATACCCTCTAATGTAGTATTTCTTGCCAGTACATGGATGGGTAAATGTAGGACCACATATCATATTATTACAGTTAGTGCAGTTTAAACATGGGAAATACCCTAGTGCAGTTTAAACATGGGAAATACCCATTCTTCTTATTGTTATATCTCTTAACCATTTTCTTGCCCGGGCCTATATCCGCCCTTACTAGGGTATATCTTAGATTTTTGCACCTCTTATATGCCGGCATGGGGTATTCCTGAAACTCCCTCACTTCTGGGGTACATCCACTCGAAACCTTCCAATGTTTGCGTAAAATCCCTTGTATCTTGTTGCTCAGTTGGGAATACTGATTTACAAAGATCATCCTATTCATCTCCTTATTTACTTTCTTCTTCTGCTCTATCAGTTTCTGTCTATGGGTCTCCATAGCACTCTCAATGCCTTTTTGTATCAATTTTGGTGGATAGCCTCTCTTCAAGAAAGCATGACCAATCTCACTCAGCTTTTTTTGTGCAAGCCTCACATCTGATACATTGCATCTCACTCGCAAAAAACAGGCTTTTAGGTAAAGACTGAGTGAGAGTGGGTGGATGCGCACTGCTGTAATGTAACAAATTATTACAGTCAGTCTCTTTACTGTACAGATCTGACAAACCCTCTGCTGATTTGTAAACATTGGTATCCAGGAAGTTGACAAATTCCTCTCTATATACCAGCTTAAATTTCATATTAAGGGTAGCTCTATTCAGGTCCGAGAAAGTCTTCCAGGGTTCCAATGTCGCCCATCCATACTCCGAAATACTGTGCAAAATGTATGAGCTGGTTTACTCTCTGGTCCTGTCTTAAATTAAAGGGACTGTCCATACCAAACTTTTTATTGTTTTAAAAGATAGATAATTCCTTTATTTCCTATTCCCTAGTTTTGCATAACCAAGTTATATTAATACACTTTTTACCTCCGATTATCTTGTTTTTAAGCCTCTGCACACTGCCCCATTATTTCTGTTCTTTTGTCAGACTTGCATTTTAGCCAATCAGTGCTGGCTCCTAGGTAACCCCACGTGTGTGAGCCCAGTGTTATCTATATGACACATATGAACTAACACCCTCCAGTGGTGAAAAACTGTCAAAATGCTTTCATAAAAGAGGCAGCCTTCAAGGTCTAAGAAATTAGCATATTAACCTCCTAGGTTTAGCTTTCAACTAAGAATACCAAGAGAACAAAGCAAATTTGGTGATAAAAGTTAATTGGAAAATTGTTTAAAATCACATGCTCTATCTGAATCCTGAAAGTTTATTTTGGACTAGACTGTCCCTTTTAAGCTTGAGAACATGAAGGTCTGCCTAAACAGATCTGGACTTCATGTTGCAAGTTCTATCTGATATTTTCATATTTTATATACTCTGTTTAGCTGTGTACGAAACTAGGTTTTTGGAGATGTAGGGTATTTGCCCATTAGAAATCAGAAATATATGTTGTAAAGAACTGCTAATACAGAAGATAACTGTTATCATTGTGTGCTTTCCCTCCGAATGTGACCATTTTATTGTTAAGAATATTATTTTATAGGGACATTAAACACTTTAAGATGGTAATAACAAAGGATAAATTGAATATATAAAATTAAAGATTGCATAATGCATGTTCCCAGCTCAACTTAGAAGTAAAGACGGAATCTCCTTGATATTGCATGCTATGTTTAGAGGGGTAGTAATGAGAATGATCTTTCATCTGTTAGCACTTACTATAAAAGATGCTGAAAACTTCGGTATGATATTTTGTTTATGTAGGATGTC
>NC_069501.1:1083913289-1083963289 GCF_027579735.1 Bombina bombina | reverse complement strand
AGTTTCAGAATTATCTGCCTTACAGTGTGATTCACCTTACCTGGTGTTCCACGCAGATAAGGTAGTTTTGCGTACCAAACCTGGTTTTCTTCCTAAAGTTGTTTCTAACAAGAATATTAACCATGAAATAGTTGTTCCTTCTCTGTGTCCTAATCCATCTTCAAAGAAGGAACGTCTACTACACAATCTTGATGTAGTTCGTGCTTTAAAGTTCTATTTACAAGCAACTAAGGATTTCAGACAAACATCTTCCTTATCTATTCTGGTAAGAGGAGAGGTCAGAAAGCGACTGTTACCTCTCTTGCCTTTTGGCTGAAAAGCATCATCCGTTTGGCCTATGAGACTGCTGGCCAGCAACCTCCTGAAAGAATTACTGCTCATTCTACCAGAGCAGTGGCTTCCACATGGGCTTTCAAAAATGAGGCTTCGGTTGAACAGATTTGTAAAGCAGCGACTTGGTCTTAACTGCATACTTTTGCCAATTTTTCCAAATTCGATACTTTTGCTTCTTCGGAGGCTATTTTTGGGAGAAAGGTTTTGCAAGCAGTGGTGCCTTCTGTTTAGGTACCTGTCTTGTTCCCTCCCTTCATCCGTGTCCTAAAGCTTTGGTATTGGTATCCCACAATTAAAGGATGAATCCGTGGACTGGTTACACCTTGCAAGAGAAGACAGAATTTATGCTTACCTGATAAATTACTTTCTCTTGCGGTGTATCCAGTCCACGGCCCGCCCTGGCATTTAAGTCAGGTAAAATTTTTTCGTTTAAACTACAGTCACCACTGCACCCTATGGTTTCTCCTTTTTCTTCCTAACCTTTGGTCGAATGACTGGGGGGTGGAGCTAGAGGGGGAGCTATATGGACAGCTTTGCTGTGTGCTCTCTTTGCCACTTCCTGTAGGGAATGAGAATATCCCACAAGTAAAGGATGAATCCGTGGACTGGATACACCGCAAGAGAAAGTAATTTATCAGGTAAGCATCAATTCTGTTATATATATATATATATATATATATATATATATATATTATATATATATATATATATATATATATATATATATATATATTTCTTTCATGTAATTAGCAAGAGTCCATGAGCTAGTGACGTATGGGATATACATTCCTACCAGGAGGGGCAAAGCTTCCCAAACCTCAAAATGCCTACAAATACACCCCTCACCACACCCACAAATCAGTTTTACAAACTTTGCCTCCTATGGAGGTGGTGAAGTAAGTTTGTGCTAGATTCTACGTTGATATGCGCTCCGCAGCAGGTTGGAGCCCGGTTTTCCTCTCAGCGTGCAGTGAATGTCAGAGGGATGTGAGGAGAGTATTGCCTATTTGAATTCAATGATCTCCTTCTACGGGGTCTATTTCATAGGTTCTCTGTTATCGGTCGTAGAGATTCATCTCTTAACTCCCTTTTCAGATTGACGATATACTCTTATATATATATATATATATATATATATATATATATATATATATATATATATATATATATATATATATATATATATACCATTACCTCTGCTGATTTCGTTTCAGTACTGGTTTGGCTTTCTACAACATGTAGATGAGTGTCCTGGGGTAAGTAAGTCTTATTTTCTGTGACACTCTAAGCTATGGTTGGGCACTTTTTGATAAAGTTCTAAATATATGTATTCAAACATTTATTTGCCTTGACTCAGGATGTTCAACATTCCTTATTTTCAGACAGTTAGTTTCATATTATGGGATAATGCATTTGAATAAAACAATTTTTTTCTTACCTTAAAATTTGACTTTTCCCTGTGGGCTGTTAGGCTCGCGGGGGCTGAAAATGCTTCTTTTTATTGCGTCATTCTTGGCGCGGACTTTTTTGGCGCAAATTTTTTTTCTGTTTCGACGTCATGCGTGTCGCCGGAAGTTGGCATCATTTTTTACGTTCTTTTGCGCCAAAGATGTCGGCGTTCCGGATGTGGCGTCATTTTTGGCGCCAAAAGCATTTAGGCGCCAAATAATATTTTGGCGTCACTTTTGTCTCCACATTATTTAAGTCTCATTTTTTATTGCTTCTGGTTGCTAGAAGCTTGTTCACTGGCATTTTTTCCCATTCCTGAAACTGTCATTTAAGGAATTTAATCAATTTTGCTTTATATGTTGTTTTTTCTATTACATATTGCAAGATGTCCCATGTTGAAGCTGAGTCAGAAGATACTTCTGGAAAAATCGCTGCCTGGTGCTGGACGCTACCAAAGCTAAGTGTATCTGCTGTAAACTTTTGGTAGCTGTTCCTCCAGCTGTTGTTTGTATTGAATGTCATGACAAACTTGTTAATGCAGATAATATTTCCCTTTAGTAAAGTTACATTACCTGTTGCTGTTCCATCAACATCTAATACTCAGAGTGTTCCTGATAACATAAGAGATTTTGTTTCTAATCCATTAAGAAGGCTAAGTCTGTTATTCCTCCTTCTAGTAAACGTAAAAGTCTTTTAAAACTTCTCATTTTTCAGATGAATTTTTAAATGAACATCATCATTCTGATTCTGATAATGGCTCTCTGGTTCAGAGGATTCTGTCTCAGAGGTTGATGCTGATAAATCTTCATATTTATTTAAAATGGAATTTATTCGTTCTTTACTTAAAGAAGTCCTAATTGCATTAGAAATTGAGGATTCTGGTCCTCTTGATAATAAATCTAAACGTTTAGATAAGGTTTTTAAATCTCCTGTAGTTATTCCAGAAGTTTTTCCTGTTCCTGGTGCTATTTCTGAAGTAATTTCCAGAGAATGGAATAATTTGGGTAATTCATTTACTCCTTCTAAACGTTTTAAGCAATTATATCCTGTGCCATCTGACAGATTAGAATTTTGGGACAAAATCCCTAAGTTGATGGGGCTGTCTCTACTCTTGCTAAGCGTACTACCATTCCTACGGCAGATGGTACTTCCTTTAAGGATCCTTTAGATAGGAAAATTGAATCCTTTCTAAGAAAAGCTTACTTGTGTTCAGGTAATCTTCTTAGACCTGCTATATCTTTGGTGGATGTTGCTGCAGATTCAACTTTTTGGTTGGAAGCTTTAGCGCAACAAGTAACAGATCATAATTCTCATAGCATTATTATTCTTCTTCAACATGCTAATAATTTTATTTGTGATGCCATCTTTGATATCATTAGAGTTGAGGTCAGGTATATGTCTCTAGCTATTTTAGCTAGAAGAGCTTTATGGCTTAAAACTTGGAATGCTGATATGTCTTCTAAGTCTACTCTGCTTTCCCTTTCTTTCCAGGGTAATAAATTATTTGGTTCTCAGTTGGATTCTATTATCTCGACTGTTACTGGAGGGAAAGGAACTTTTTTACCACAGGATAAAAAATCTAAAGGTAAATTTAGGTCTAATAATCGTTTTCGTTCCTTTCGTCACAACAAGGAACAAAAGCCTGATCCTTCATCCTCAGGAGTGGTATCAGTTTGGAAACCATCTCCAGTCTGGAATAAATCCAAGCCTTTTAGAAAATCAAAGCCAGCTCCTAAGTCCACATGAAGGTGCGGCCCTCATTCCAGCTCAGCTGGTAGGGGGCAGATTACGTTTTTTTCAAAGGAATTTGGATCAATTCCGTTCACAATCTTTGGATTCAGAATATTGTTTCAGAAGGGTACAGAATTGGCTTCAAGATAAGGCCTCCTGCAAAGAGATTTTTTCTTTCCCGTGTCCCATTAAATCCAGCGAAGGCTCAAGCATTTCTGAAATGTGTTTCAGATCTAGAGTTGGCTGGAGTAATTATGCCAGTTCCAGTTCTTGAACAGGGGCTGGGGTTTTATTCAAATCTCTTCATTGTACCAAAGAAGGAGAATTCCTTCAGAACAGTTCTGGATCTAAAAATATTGAATCGTTATGTAAGGATACCAACATTCAAAATGGTAACTGTAAGGACTATCCTGCCTTTTGTTCAGCAAGGGCATTATATGTCTAAAATAGATTTACAGGATGCATATCTGCATATTCCGATTAATCCAGATCACTATCAGTTTCTGAGATTCTCGTTCCTAGACAAGCATTACCAGTTTGTGGCTCTACCGTTTGGCCTAGCAACAGTTCCAATAATTTTTACAAAGGTTCTCGGTGCCCTTCTGTCTGTAATCAGAGAACAGGGTATTGTGGTATTTCCTTATTTGGACGATATCTTGGTACTTGCTCAGTCTTCACATTTAGCAGAATCTCATAAGAATCGACTTGTGTTGTTTCTTCAAGATCATGGTTGGAGGATCAATTTACTAAAAAGTTCATCGATTCCTCAGACAAGGGTAACCTTTTTGGGTTTCCAGATAGATTCAGTGTCCAAACTATCTTTGACAGACAAGAGAAGTCTAAAATTGATATCAGCTTGTCGAAACCTTCAGTCACAATCATTCCCTTCGGTAGCCTTATGCATGGAAATTCTAGGTCTTATGACTGCTGCATCGGGACGCGATGCCCATTGCTTGTTTTTCACATGCGACCTCTTCAGCTCTGTATGCTGAACCAGTGGTGCAGGGATTTCACAAAGATATCTCAATTAATATCTTTAAAACCGATTGTACGACACTCTCTGACGTGGTGGACAGATCACCATCTTTTAGTTCAGGGGGCTTCTTTTGTTCTTCTGACCTGGACTGTAATCTCAACAGATGCAAGTCTTACAGGTTGGGGAGCTGTGTGGGGGTCTCTGACGGCACAAGGGGTTTGGGAATCTCAGGAGGTGAGATTACCGATCAATATTTTGGAACTCCATGCAATTTTCAGAGCTCTTCAGTCTTGTCCTCTTCTAAAGAGAGAATCGTTCATTTGTTTTCAGACAGACAATGTCACATCTGTGGCATACATCAATCATCAAGGAGGGACTCACAGCCCTCTGGCTATGAAAGAAGTATCTCGAATTCTGGTTTGGGCGGAATCCAGCTCCTGTCTAGTTTCTGCGGTTCATATCCCAGGTATAGACAATTGGGAAGCGGATTATCTCAGTCGCCAAACGTTGCATCCGGGCGAATGGTCTCTTCACCCAGAGGTATTTCTTCAGATTGTCCAAATGTGGGGACTTCCAGAAATAGATCTGATGGCCTCTCATCTAAACAAGAAACTTCCCAGGTATCTGTCCAGATCCAGGGATCCTCAAGCGGAAGCAGTGGATGCATTGTCACTTCCTTGGAAGTATCATCCTGCTTATATCTTTCCGCCTCTAGTTCTTCTTCCAAGAGTGATCTCCAAGATTCTGAAGGAATGCTCTTTACGGAACGTACAGGTTGTTTTCGAGATGCACAGTTTTATGGACTGGCGCGCTTTTCTTAGCGGGAGTGAATCCTGCACGTTACACCACAGGACCGGTTGCGGTCACGTTTTTGTTTCCGATTTCCATATTCCGGACTGTGTGACTGCGTAGAGGATCTGTTTTCTCTACCTGTCTCGGTCATAGGAGGTGGTGAGTGCCCCAGCCATTGGGGGTGTAAGGTGCCATTTGTTGTTTGACCATAATCTGCTTAGTCGAGTTATGGAGGATTCTGTTATGTTAGAGGAGGTTTCCTCTGATTCAGATTTTGATACCTGTGTATATTGTGAGACCCGGGTAACCCAGCCCTCTCAATTATGTTCCGTATGCCGCAATAGAGTGTTCTCATCTTCCCATGTTGGAACGTTAGAGACCACTGAGCCATCCGCCTCTGAGGATTCGGCATTCCGTGAGGTGCGTTCCCTAACATCTTCGATTCCTGCACAGGCGGTTGCCCCGCATACCGTTACCTCCTCTGCTGAAGGAGGCCTTTTTCCACCAGAGGTTATTACACGGTTTCGCATGGCAAAATCTCTGGCCTTGGCGCATTTGCATCTTCCTGCCGCGTGCAAGCGAAGGCTTAATCCGTGTACTCCCGCCCAAGGTCTGGCATGTAAGAGAACTTTGGTATCCGATCAGTCTTCTGGGGAAGTGGTGTCCTCTGAGGCTTCAGAGGTGCTACCTCTAGGGTCGGAGACCCCGGATATTCTGACGTAGGTTAATTTTGCTTTTAAATTTAGAATGGCTCGCCTGCGTGTACTTCTGAGAGAAGTTTTGGCGACATTGGAGGATCCTAATTCGGATCTGTCTGCTGAGTTAGATAGTGAGCTTGTTTAGACGACTGGAGGGACAGTGATCCTATTCCTTATCGTCTCTATATTGTTATTCTTTGTTTTTGTATCAGATTTTCAGTTCGGAGCTCTTGAGGAATTGTCGCATGACGGGCGCGGAACCTGTTGGCTTCACTTTACCTTGGGCTATCTCTTGTGGGCGCTTACCTATTCTTTTCTAATCCGGTTAGGATACATTTTTGTTTTTGGAGGGTGAAATTATGTTGAAACTCTTCTTAGGAAGCCTTTTCGCTCTGGGATTCTGGTATTAGCGAGTTTCATGTCACAATTGATGGAATCTTCTGGTGGAAGTTCTATGAAAAAATAAAAATGAAATAACAAAAACAAGAAGGTTGTCTCTGGTCCGGGTGACTTTCCCTCGATATGTCTGAGACTGTTTAAACTTCGGAGCTTATGTTTTTTCTGTTTATTCTTGTTTTCCTTGAACAGATATGTTGTATCCTGACTAACAGGCTGGCCCTGTTTGGGTACTAGTTATCTCTCTTCTTTCTTCTTCTCAAGAGGTTGTTTTCGGTCCAGAGGAAGCCCCTCTATCCTGGATATCAGGCTGTTCCTGGTTAAATCGTCTTGGTTAAGCATCTGATATTGGATCGTATGCAGTCCAGGTGGCCTACAAGTTAATACCCTGCTTTGCAAAGCTGTTGAGTTGGAGTTTGAATTCTGCTGTCGCAATTTTCTTTAGGAACTAGGTTTTGCCTCTCTTGATGAAGGGAGAATGGGTGACTTTTTTTGGAGTTTTTTTCCTGGTTCCTTTTCTCAGGGGTGTATTTTCCCCTCCTTTGGTGCTCCATTGGGGTTCTCTCTTTCTATTTGGTTTTCTATGCTCTCTATGTAGAGCTTATTTCTTCTTCCTCTTGAGGGTTGATATTCGTTCTCTGTTCCCTTATCAGGGGGATGGATAATTTAATTTCATCATGTGAGGAAATCTGTTTTTTCGGGACCGTATTGTTTTCAGTAACCTCGTTCTGATTCTAGATTTTCTGGGATCTAGGTTTTTTTTTTATACAGTATCCTGTTTTTCTGGGTTCTGGTTGCTCCTATTTTTGGCGGTTCTGGTTTCTCCATCACCTGCTAGAAGTTTTAAGAAATCTCTTGTCCTTTCCAGTTGGTTTTGGAATGGAGTCCCTGGGGTAGTCTCCAGGGTGTTTCTTGATTATTTGATTTCAGGTAGGAAGTTTCCTAGGCCTTTTGAGTTAACATACTCTATAGGCTTGCCCTGCTGTTTTCCTTCAGTCCTTCATTGGTACTTTGGGTGGGTGATGTTAACAGTCTGATTTTCTTCGGCTTGGCATGTTTCTATCTATCTCCAGATTTTCATAGATTTCTGGTTAGTCAGCACCGGTCACCAGTATGTGGTTTATCTTTTCATATTCTGGGAAACTTTCCTTTGGTCTACTGGGGCAGTTTGTCTTATCATTTCCATGGAAGTGGGAGAGTGTCTTCTGGGATTCCTTCTGTTTTCTCTTAGGAATCTTCGGTCACTCTTTCTACTCTGAGGACCTGGTCTTCTAAGTTTTTACCAGTTGGGTTCTTTCTGAAGTAGATCCTTTTTTCTGACTCTGAGAGTTCAGCAGGTCGAGGGACTCTCCTTTGGTGTGTCCTTTTGACGGATCTAGGTTCTCTGGATGTTTGTGCCTATCCAAGTCTTGCCCTTAGGGGATCTTGGTCAGGGATTCTTTAGTAGATCTCTGGATCTTTTCAGTGCTTGGGAAGTTTATTCTTCCTTGTTCCCGTCAACTATGTCACCTCTTCTGGGTTAATTCAGTCTGTCAGGGGTAGGCATCAGGGTACCTGATTGCTACCTTTTTGTGCTACGACTCGTTTTTGTGGTTGGTCTTCATTATGGGTGCTCCTTATTATGGAGTTTGACAGGGTCTTTGCCCTTGGTGTTTTGATGTATCGTGACAGGGGTTTTTCGGAAAGGTGTCAGTTCTTTCCTCAGCTTGTAGCTGGTCCCTCATTTTACTCTTTTGGTTTTTGACCTCTTTGATTTTATATTTTTATTTTTTGATTTTATTTCTTCTTGAGGTTCTCTGGTCCTTCCAGGGTGTCCTGGAGAAAGGGTTCTTAACCGATTCTTGTTAGGATGGCTAGTTCTTAGCCGGAGGGTTAGCCTGGCTGTCTTAACAGTCATGCGGTTACGGGTGGGCTTATCCGTCGCCTCTTCCCGGATATGTGGGCTCCTAAGCAGATCTAGATATCTGTTTCTGTTCTATTCCTGAGGTCATGAACCCTTGGTGTTCATTTCCTTTTGCTACAACGCGGCCGGCGGTCAGGCAGTTGCGTTCAAATTTTGTCCTTCAGGACTTTAGACTTTTTGTCTAGGATGCATCGGTTCTTTGTATCGATGCAGCAGATGGTCCTTGAATTGTCTATTCATTGACCTATTTCGTTTCTGGAATATCTCTGCAGGTCCTAGTATCTCTTGCAGTCGGGTAATCCGCCTTCTTGGGTCTTCTTTCTAAGGAGACTTTTTTTCTTTAGGGTTCTGCAAGTGTTCAGTGTTGGGAGTCTTGATTGTCCTCCTTGTTGTTCACCCTGATATTTCTCCTTACTGTTCCTTGTTCCCTCTGCAGAATGACGAGGGGATGAGGGAGGAGGGGGAGGTATTTTAAGCCTTTGGCTGGGGTGTCTTTGCCGCCTCCTGGTGGCCAGGTTCTGTATTCCCAAAAGTAATGAATGCAGCTGTTGACTCTCCCTGTATCTAAGGAAAGGAAATTATCTGGTAAGTCATTTTTTTTTATGCAGCTATAATAGCAGTATCTATTAGGCTTTTTTTGGTACATTTTTGTTTTTTTGTATATACAAACAAAATTTTTACCTGCTTTTTAGAGTGATAGGTGTTTTAGAAATCCTCTTCAGTTTTGTCGCGAATGTGATGATGCTATTTATGTCATAGGGTGACGTGTCATCATTGTGTGCCATTGTTTTAGCGCCAAAAATTTTCTCGACTTTTATCTCCACTGTTACTGGGGGCAAGGGAGTTTTTCTGCCCCAAGACAAGAAATCTAAGGGTAGATTTAAAGCTCCCAATCGTTTTTGTTCCTTTCGTCAGAATAGAGAACAGAAAACCACTCCTTCCCCTAAGTCCTCTGGCTCTAATTGGAGACCATCTCCAAATTGGAATAAATCCAAGCCTTATAAGAAACCAAATCCTGCCCCTAAACCTATATGAAGGCGCGGCCCTCAAGCCAGTTCTTTTGGTAGGGGGCAGACTAAAGCTATTTCAAAGAGTTTGAACAGACTCTGTCCAAAATTAGTGGATTCAGAATATAATTTATTAGGAGTGTTGAAAAGGATTCAAAATAAGACTTCCTTTGGGAAGATTCTTTTTTACCCATGTAACAAAAAAAAACCAGTAAAAGCTCAAGTCTTTCTGATATGTGTTTCAGATCTAGAACTTTCAGGGATAATTTTTCCCAGTTCCACAGCAGGAACAAGGTGTGGGGTTTTTATTCAAATCTATTCATTGTACCTATGAAGGAAAATTCTTTCAGACCTATTTTGGATCTGAAAACTTTTAATGGTTTTGTAAAAGTCCCAACATTCAAGATGGTGACTATAAGGACTATATTCTGCCTTTTGTTCAGCAAGATCACTTCATGTCCACAATAGACTTACAGGACGCTTACCTTCACAATCCTATTCATCTAGATCACTAGTTTTCTGAGATTCTATTTTCTAAACAAGCATTACCAATTTGTCGCTCTTCCGTTTGGCCTTGCAACAGCACCAAGAATATTCTTAATTATTTTAGGTGCCCTTCTATCTGTAATCAGAGCAGGGTATTGCGGGGTTTTCTTATTTGGACGATATCTTGGTACTAGCTCAACCTTTTTATTTAGCAGAATCTCACACAAATCAACTAGTGTGGTTTCTTCAAAGACATGGTTGGAGGTTCAATTTACAAAAGGGTTTCTTAATTCCTCAGACAAGAGTCACTTTTTTAGGTTTTCAGATAGATTCAGTGTCCATGACTCTTTCTCTGACAGACAAGAGACGAATGAAGTTGGTTTTAGCTTGTCTAAACCTCAGTCTCTATCATTCCCTTCAGTATTTATGTGCATGGAAGTTTTAGGTCTCGTGACTGCAGCATCGGACACGATCCCCATTGCTCATTTTCATATGAGGCATCTACAGCTTTGCATGCTGCACCAATGGTGCAGGGATTATACTCTGATATTACAACTGATATACTTAAAGGGACACTGAACTCAATTTTTTTCTTTCATGATTCAGATAGAGCATGCAATTTTAAGCAAATTTCTAATTTACTCCTATTATCAATTTTTCTTCATTCTCTCAGTATCTTTATTTGAAAAGCAAGAATATAAGTTTAGATGCCGGCCCATTTTTGGCGAACAACCTGCGTTGTCCTTGCTGATTGGACAGAACCAATAAAAAGTGCTGTCCAGCGTTCTGAACCAAAAATTCTGTCTGTCTCCTTGGCTTAGAAGCCTTCTATTGAAGTATATTAGAAAGTTGCTTAAAATTGCATGCTCTATCTGAATCATGAAAGAAAAAAAATTGGGTTTAGTGTCCATTTAAATCTCAACTCTCTCTGACTTGGTGGTTAGACCATTACCTTATCATTCAAGGGGCCTCCTTTGTTCGTCCTTCCTAGACTGTGATCCCAACAGATGCAAGTCTTGCAGGTTCGGGAGCTGTCTGGGGGTCTCTGACAGCACAAGGGGTTTGGTATCCTGAAGAGGCGAAGTTACCAATAAATATTTTAGAACTCTATTTTCAAATTTATCAAATTTCTGCGATTTATATCGCAGGTATAGACAATTGGGAAGCGGATTATCTCAGCCGTCAGACTTTACCTCCGGGGGAGTGGTCTCTCCATCCAGATGTGTTTTTTTTATTTTACAGATGTGGGGTCTTCCAGAAATAGATCTGATGGCCTCTCGTCTAAACAAGAAGCTTCCTAGATACCTTTCCAGGTCCAAGGATCCTCAGGCGGGGATAGTGGATGCTTTAGCAGTTCCTTGGTTTTACCAATCTGCTTACATTTTTCCGCCTCTGGTTCTTCTTACAAGGCTGATCTACAAGATCATAATGGAACAATCTTATGTGTTTCTGATAGTACCTGCATGGCCTCACAGGTTTTGGTATGCAGATCTTGTCCGGATGTCCAGTTGCCAGCCTTGGCCACTTCCTTTAAGGCTAGACATTTTGTCTCAAGAGTCGTTTTTCCATCAGGATCTCAAATCTCTAAATTTGAAGACATGGAAATTGAACGCTTAGTGCTTAGTCATAGAGTTTTATCTGATCTGACTCAGTGATTAGCACTATGATACAGGCTCGTAAGTCTTTCAAGGAAGATTTATCATTGGGTTTGGAAAACATATATTTCATGGTGTTCCACCCATAATTATTATTGTCATTCTTTCAGAATTCCTAGGATTTTACAGTTTCTTCAGGCTGGTTTGGATAAAGGGATTGTCTGCAAATACTTTGAAAGGACAATTTCTGCTCTTTCTGTTTTATTTCATAGAAAGATTGCTAAGCTTCCTAATATTCACTGTTTTGTTCAGGCTTTGACTCGTATCAAACCTGTTATTAAATCTATTTCTTCACCTTGGTATTGAAGATTTTACAGGTTTCTCCTTTTGAGCCCATGCATTCTCTGGATATTAAATTACTTTCTTGGAAAGTGTTATTTATTTTGGCTATCTCTTCTGCTAGAAGAGTTTCTGAATTGTCGGCTCTCTTGTGAGTCTCCTTATCTGATTTTTCCATCAAGATAAACTGTTTTGCGGACTTCGTTTAAATTTTTGCCTAAAGTTATGCATTCTAACAACATTAATAGGGGATTTGTTGTTCCTTCCTTGTGTCCTAATCCTAAGAATACTCTTGAAAGGTCTTTACATTCTTTGGATGTGGTAAGAGCTTTAAAATATTATGTTGAGGCTACTAAAGATTTCAAAAAGACTTCTAGTCTATTTATTTTTTCTGGTTCCTGGAAAGGTCAGAAAGCCTCTGCCATTTCTCTGTCATCTTGGTTGAAACTTTTGATTCACTAAGCTTATTTAGAGGCGGAGCAGTCTCCGCATCAGAGAATTACAGCTCACTCTACTAGATCAGTTGCCACGTCTTGGGCTTTCAAGAATGAAGCTTCAGTTGATCAAATTTGTAAAGCAGCAACTTGGTCGTCTTTGCATACATTTACTAAATTTTACCATTTTGATGTGTTTGCTTCTTCGGAAGCAGCCTTTGATAAAAAAAGTTCTTCAGGCAGCTTGTCTCAGTTTGATTCTAGTACCTTTTTGATTTTAGTTTTTTGATATTTTTAAGAAAAACAAATATTTTTTTGGATTTAATTTCTCAGCGGATTTAGCTGTTATTTCTTCTGTTATGTGTGATCAGTCCACGGGTCATCATTACTTCTGGGATATAACTCCTCCCCAACAGGAAATGCAAGAGGATTCACCCAGCAGAGCTGTATATAGCTCCTCCCCTCTACGTCAGTCCCAGTCATTCTCTTGCACCCAACGACTAGATAGGATGTGTGAGAGGACTATGGTGATTATACTTAGTTTTTATGACTTCAATCAAAAGTTTGTTATTTTACAATAGCACCGGAGCGTGTTATTACTTCTCTGGCAGAGTTTGAGGAAGAATCTGCCAGAGTTTTTTTACTATGATTTTAACCGGAGTTGTTAAGATCATATTGCTGTTCTCGGCCATCTGAGGGAGGTAAAGGCTTCAGATCAGGGGACAGCGGGGCAGATGAATCTGCATTGAGGGTATGTAGCAGTTTTTATTTTCTGAATGGAATTGATGAGAAAATCCTGCCATACCGTTAAAATGACATGTATGTATACACTTCAGTATTCTGGGGATGGTATTTCACCGGAACTACTCTGTTAAAGGTCACTAATCCTTTTAATAACTATTTATCATGTTAACGTTTTTGCTGGAATGTAGAATCGTTTACATTGCTGAGGTACTGTGTGAATAAATATTTGGGCATTATTTTCACTTGGCAGCCTTTTTTTGCTTTTATTTGTGACAGTTTCGTTTCTCTTCACTGCTGTGTGGGAGAGGGAGGGGCCGTTTTTGGCGCTCTTTGCTACGCATCAAAAAATTCCAGTCAGTTACTTTTATATTTCCTGCATGATCCGGTTCATCTCTGACAGATTTCAGGGGTCTTCAAACTTCTTTGAAGGGAGGTAAATTCTCTCAGCAGAGCTGTGAGAATTCTTAGAGTGACTGTGAATAAAAACGTTGCTTTGTATTTTTTATGTCAAATTTAATTATTGTTATTTTGCTAATGGGAACAAACCTTTGCTAAAAGTTGTGTTGTTTTAAAGTTTGATGCTATAACTGTTTTTCAGTTCATTATTCAACTGTCATTTAATCGTTTAGTACCTCTTTGAGGCACAGTACGTTTTTTGCTAAAAAAGATTATAACCAAGTTGTAAGTTTTTTGCTAGTGTGTTAAACATGTCTGACTCAGAGGAAGATATCTGTGTCATTTGTTCCAATGCCAAGGTGGAGCCCAATAGAAATTTATGTACTAACTGTATTGATGCTACTTTAAATAAAAGTCAATCTGTACAATGTGAACAAATTTCACCAAACAGCGAGGGGAGAGTTATGCCGACTAACTCGCCTCACGCGGCAGTACCTGCATCTCCCGCCCGGGAGGTGCGTGATATTATGGCGCCTAGTACATCTGGGCGGCCATTACAGATAACATTACAAGATATGGCTACTGTTATGACTGAAGTTTGTCTAAATTACCAGAACTAAGAGGCAAGCGTGATCACTCTGGGGTGAGAACAGAGTGCGCTGACAATGCTAGGGCCATGTCTGATACTGCGTCACAGCTCGCAGAGCATGAGGACGGAGAGCTTCATTCTTGTGGGTGACGGTTCTGATCCAAACAGATTGGACTCAGATATTTCAAATTTTAAATTTAAATTGGAGAACCTTCCGTGTATTACTAGGGGAGGTCTTAGCAGCTCTCAACGATTGTAACACCGTTGCAATACCAGAGAAACTGTGCAGGTTGGATAAATACATGTGCGGTACCGGCGAGTACTGAAGTTTTTCCTATACCTAAGAGACTAACTGAAATTGTTACTAAGGAGTGGGATAGACCCGGTGTGCCGTTCTCACCCCCTCCAATATTTAGAAAGATGTTTCCAATAGACGCCACCACTCGGGACTTAGGGCAAACGTCCCCAAGGTGGAGGGAGCAGTTTCTACTTTAGCTAAGCGTACCACTATCCCCGTGGAGGATAGCTGTGCTTTCTCAGATCCAATGGATAAAAAATTAGAGGGTTTACCTTAAGAAAATGTTTGTTCAACAAGGTTTTATATTACAACCCCTTGCATGTATCGCGCCGATTACGGCTGCGGCAGCATTTTGGATTGAGTCGCTGGAAGAGAACCTTAGTTCATCTACGCTAGACGACATTACGGACAGGCTTAGAGTCCTTAAACTAGCTAATTCTTTCATTTCGGAGGCCGTAGTACATTTAACCAAACTTACGGCTAAGAACTCAGGATTCGCCATACAGGCACGTAGGGCGCTGTGGCTAAAATCCTGGTCAGCAGATGTTACTTCTAAGTCCAAATTACTTAATATACCTTTCAGGGGCAGTCTTTATTTGGGCCCGGTTTGAAAGAAATTATCGCTGACATTACAGGAGGTAAGGGCCACGCCCTACCCCAAGACAAAGCCAAAGCTAAGGCTAGACAGTCTAATTTTCGTCCCTTTCGGAATTTCAAAACAGGAGCAGCATCAACCTCCACTGCACCAAAACAGGAAGGAGCTGTTGCTCGTTACAGGCAAGGCTGGAAGCCTAACCAGGCCTGGAACAAGAGCAAGCAGGCCAGGAAACCTGCTGCTGCCCAAAGACAGCATGAACCGAGAGCCCCCCGATCCGGGACCGGATCTAGTGGGGGGCAGACCTCTCTCTCTTCGCCCAGGCCTGGGCAAGAGATGTTCAGGATCCCTGGGCACTAGAGATCATATCTCAGGGATACCTTCTAGACTTCAAATTATCTCCCCCAAGAGGGAGATTTCATCTGTCAAGGTTGTCAACAAACCAGATAAGAAAGAAGCGTTTCTACGCTGCGTACAAGATCTGTTATTAATGGGAGTGATCCATCCGGTTCCGCGGTCGGAACAAGGACAAGGGTTCTACTCAAACCTGTTTGTGGTTCCCAAAAAAGAGGGAACTTTCAGGCCAATCTTAGATTTAAAGATTCTAAACAAATTCCTAAGAGTTCCATCGTTCAAAATGGAAACTATTCGGACAATTCTACCCATGATCCAAGAGGGTCAGTACATGACCACTGTGGATTTAAAGGATGCTTACCTTCACATTCCGATCCACAAAGATCATCACCGGTATCTAAGGTTTGCCTTCTTAGACAGGCACTACCAGTTTGTAGCTCTTCCATCGGATTGGCTACGGCTCCAAGAATCTTCACAAAGGTTCTGGGTGCCCTTCTGGCGGTACTAAGACCGCGAGGGATTTCGGTAGCTCCGTACCTAGACGACATTCTAATACAAGCTTCAAGCTTTCAAACTGCCAAGTCTCATACAGAGTTAGTTCTGGCATTTCTAAGGCCGCATGGATGGAAAGTGAACGAAAAGAAGAGTTCTCTCTTTCCTCTCACAAGAGTTCCATTCTTGGGGACTCTTATAGATTCTGTAGAAATGAAGATTTACCTGACAGAAGACAGGTTAACAAAGCTTCAAAATGCATGCGTGTCCTTCATTCCATTCAACACCCGTCAGTAGCTCAATGCATGGAGGTGATCGGCTTAATGGTAGCGGCAATGGACATAGTACCTTTTGCACGCCTACATCTCAGACCGCTGCAATTATGCATGCTAAGTCAGTGGAACGGGGATTACTCAGATTGTCCCCTACTCTGAATCTAAATCAAGAGACCAGAAATTCTCTTCTATGGTGGCTTTATCGGCCACACCTGTCCAGGGGATGCCATTCAGCAGGCCAGACTGGACAATTGTAACAACAGACGCCAGCCTACTAGGTTGGGGCGCTGTCTGGAATTCTCTGAAGGCTCAGGGACTATGGAATCAGGAGGAGAGTCTCCTGCCAATAAACATTCTGGAATTGAGAGCGGTTCTCAATGCCTTCTGCTTGGCCCCAGTTAACAACTCGGGGGTTCATCAGGTTTCAGTCGGACAACATCACGACTGTAGCTTACATCAACCATCAGGGAGGGACAAGAAGCTCCCCTAGCAATGATGGAAGTATCAAAGATAATTCGCTGGGCAGAGTCTCACTCTTGCCACCTGTCAGCAATCCACATCCCGGGAGTGGAGAACTGGGAGGCGGATTTCTTGAGTCGCCAGACTTTTCATCCGGGGGAGTGGGAACTTCATCCGGAGGTCTTTGCCCAAATACTTCGGCGTTGGGGCAAACCAGAGATAGATCTCATGGCGTCTCGCCAGAACGCCAACTTCCTCGCTACGGGTCCAGATCCAGGGATCCGGAAGCAGTTCTGATAGATGCTTTGACAGCACCTTGGAACTTCGGGATGGCTTATGTGTTTCCTCCCTTCCCGCTGCTTCCTCGATTGATTGCCAAAATCAAACAGGAGAGAGCATCAGTAATTCTAATAGCGCCTGCATGGCCACGCAGGACTTGGTATGCAGATCTAGTGGACATGTCATCCTGTCCGCCTTGGTCTCTACCTCTAAGACAGGACCTTCTGATACAGGGTCCATTCAAACATCAAAATCTAACTTCTCTGAAGCTGACTGCTTGGAAATTGAACGCTTGATTTTATCAAAACGTGGTTTTTTCTGAGTCGGTTATTGATACCCTGATACAGGCTAGGAAGCCTGTTACCAGAAGGATTTACCATAAAATATGGCGTAAATACCTATACTGGTGCGAATCCAAAGGTTACTCTTGGAGTAAGGTTAGGATCGCTAGGATATTGTCCTTTCTACAAGAAGGTTTAGAAAAGGGTCTATCAGCTAGTTCTTTAAAGGGACAGATTTCAGCTCTGTCCATCTTGTTACACAGGCCGTCTGTCAGAAAATCCAGACGTCCAGGCCTTTGTCAGGCTTTAGCTAGGATCAAGCCTGTGTTTAAAGCTGTTGCTCCCGCCATGGAGTTTAAACTTAGTTCTTAACGTTTTACAGGGTGTTCCGTTTGAACCCCTTCATTCCATTGATATAAAATTGTTATCTTGGAAAGTTCTGTTTTTAATGGCTATTTCCTCGGCTCGAAGAGTCTCTGAGTTATCAGCCTTACATTGTGATTCTCCTTATCTGATTTTTCACTCAGACAAGGTAGTTCTGCGTACTAAAACTGGGTTCTTACCTAAGGTAGTCACTAACAGGAATATCAATCAAGAGATTGTTGTTCCATCCTTGTGTCCAAATCCTCCTTCAAAGAAGGAACGTCTTCTACACAATCTGGATGTAGTTCGTGCCCTCAAGTTCTACTTGCAGGCAACTAAAGATTTTCGCCAAACTTCTTCCCTGTTTGTCGTTTATTCTGGACAGAGGAGAGGTCAAAAAGCTTCTGCTACCTCTCTCTCTTTTTGGCTTCGTAGCATAATACGTTTAGCCTATGAGACTGCTGGACAGCAGCCTCCTGAAAGAATTACAGCTCACTCCACTAGAGCTGTGGCTTCCACTTGGGCCTTTAAGAATGAGGCCTCTGTTGAACAGATTTGCAAGGCTGCAACTTGGTCTTCGCTTCATACTTTTTCCAAATTTTACAAATTTGACACTTTTGCTTCTTCGGAGGCTATTTTGGGAGAAAGGTTCTTCAGGCAGTGGTTCCTTCTGTATAATGAGCCTGCCTATCCCTCCCGTCATCCGTGTACTTTTGCTTTGGTATTGGTATCCCAGAAGTAATGATGACCCGTGGACTGATCACACATAACAGAAGAAAACATAATTTATGCTTACCTGATAAATTCCTTTCTTCTGTTGTGTGATCAGTCCACGGCCCGCCCTGTTTTAAGGCAGGTAAATATTTTTTAAATTATACTCCAGTCACCACTTCACCCTTGGTTACTCCTTTCTCGTTGATTCTTGGTCGAATGACTGGGACTGACGTAGAGGGGAGGAGCTATATACAGCTCTGCTGGGTGAATCCTCTTGCATTTCCTGTTGGGGAGGAGTTATATCCCAGAAGTAATGATGACCCGTGGACTGATCACACAACAGAAGAAAGGAATTTATCAGGTAAGCATAAATTATGTTTTTATCCCTCCCTCTCTAGTGACTCGTGAACTTACACATCTTGGGTATTATATCCCATAAGTCACTAGCTCATGGACTCTTGCCGCTTACATGAAAGAAAACATAATTTATGTAAGAACTTACCTGATAAATGAATTTCTTTCATAGTGGTAAGAGTCCATGAGACCTAGGGGTGTTGAAAATAATCGGCACAACGATGCATCACGATGCAGCCTTTAACGATGCTTGCATCAATGCAGTGAAGAGCCAAATTGATTCACGCAATGTCACGTGACCCCTCCTCCACGTGACCCCTCCTCCACGTGACCCCTTTTCCAGACCGAGGCAAGGCGACCGCAGCATGGCTAAAGAGTGAGTTGTTTATATAAGGAACATGACAATGATCTTATGACAACTTCTAGCAGTGCTGACAATAGCACTTCAACTTCTACGCTCTCCTGCTCTTTAAAAAAGTTGAGTCACTCTTTTTACACAAAGCGAGTCGCTCCTAACCGGTAGTAAGATCACTAAGGGACATAGAGGTAAATATATTCAGGAAGGAGAACATTATTTAATCAGACTAAAACACAAAGAAACGAGTTTGTAATTGTATACAACGATCATGAAAGTGTCTGCTCTCTGGCCCCGTGTAAGAGTAGATTGTAGAAATCAGGGAATTCATTAGCCAGAAGTTGAGGAAAACATATGCAGGTATTAAACAGAGTGACGTTAATAAAGGATGTGAAAGCCTTTACTAGAGCGAGTTCTTCCTATGCAAAAACGCGAGAGGGGTGGACGGTAGTTGCATGTTCAGAGCAGGCGTGTTTAAAACAGAGGTTTGAAATGAAACTGGCCGCTCAGAATTGCCAAGTACCGCCCACCCCTCTCTACAGAAGCCTGCGTTCTTCATAGGAACATCTCGCTCTAGTAAAGGGTTTCACATCCTTTATTAACGTCACTCTGTTTAATACCTGCAGATTTTTTCCTCAACTTCTTGCTAATGAATTCCCTGATTTCTACAATCTACTCTTACCCGGGGCCAGAGAGCAGACACTTTCATGATCGTTGTATACAATTACAAACTCGTTTCCTTGTATTTTAGTCTGATTAAATAATGTTCTCATTCCTGAATATATTTACCTCTATGTCTCTCTTAGTGATCTTACTACCGGTTAGGAGCGACTCGCTTTGTGTAAAAAGAGTGACTCAACTTTTTAGAAGAGCGTAGAAACTGAAGTGCTATTGTCAGCACTGCTAGAAGTTGTCATAAGATCATTGTCATGTTCTTTATATAAACAACTCGCTTCTGCAGGACCTGCACATTCTATAGTCCTGTATATAAATGAAGACAGGAAGCAGGAATCTCTGCAAATGCAGGCTGTTTAAAATTATGTACACCCTCTTTGCACAAATAATACATGTACTTCTGAAATGTGTTTTGTATATATGTCTGTATGTATGTATGTATGTGTGGGCATATGTGTGTATGCATATACATTTGTGTGTATTTATATATGTACTCTATATGCTTGTATGTATGTGTGTGTATGTATCTGTATGTGTGTATATATGTATATGCAATGCATGTGTATGTATACTATATGTATGTGTGTCTGTATGTATGTGTGTGCATATACATCTGGTACTCTCCTTATACACAGGTACACATGTTTATACTCATTAGGGAGCAGTAGCAGGGTGTGATATGTATATAGTAATCTATCTATTGGGTACTTGTAAAGCGCAAACTTATCACCCGTGAGGGTCTCAAGGCGCTATGGGGGGGGGCTAAGGGAAGACGATTCATTCAAAGAGCCAGGTCTTGAGGTCCTTCCTGAAGTTTGTAAGGGAGGTGGATTGTCTGAGGTGCAGTGGGAGGGAGTTCCATGACCTTGCTGCCATATAGGAGAAGGATTTTCCTCCAGCTGTTTTTTTCTTGATGCGGGGGATGACTGCGAGTGCTTGGTCGGCAGAGCGGAGTTGTCTGGAGGGGGTTTAGCTGGTACTCTCCTTATACACAGGTACACATGCTTATACTCATTATGGAGCAGTAGCATTATATATATATATATATATATATATATATATATATATATTTATATATATATATATTTATATTTATATATATATATATATTTTTATATTTATATATATATATATATATATATTTCTCCAACATTGGTGTGTCCCGTCCACGGCGTCATCCATAACTTGTGGGAATATTCTCTTCCCCAACAGGAATGGCAAAGAGCACAGCAAAAGCTGTCCATATAGTCCCTCCTAGGCTCCGCCCACCCCGGTCATTCTCTTTGCCGTTGCACAGGCAGCATCTCCACGGAGATGGTGAAGAGTATGTGGTGTTTAGTTGTAGTTTTTATTCTACTATCAAGAGTTTGTTATTTTAAAATAGTGCTGGTATGTACTATTTACTCTGAAACAGAAAAGGATGAAGAGTTCTGTTTGTGAGAGGAGTATGATTTTAGCAGCAGTAACTAAAATCGTTTGCTGTTTCCACATAGGACTGTTGAGATGAGATAACTTCAGTTGGGCGTAACAGTTGGCAGACTTTTCTGCTTAAGGTATGACTAGCCATATTTCTAACAAGACTGTGTAATGCTGGAAGGCTGTCATTTTTCCCCTCATGGGGACCGGTAAGCCATTTTCTTAGTCTCAAACAGAATAAAGGGCTTAATATGGGCTATAAAACTGGTAGACACCTTTATGGGCTAGATCGATTGCTTTATTTGGGCATTTTATACAACTTGAGGTTGAAATGGACATTTTATATCTGTGGAGAACGTTTTTTTAGGTCAGGCACTGGTTTAGACACATTCCCAGTCAGGAAGGGCCTTCTATGTAGTAGGCAGAGCCTCATTTTCGAGCCATTACTGCGCAGTTACTTTTGAGAGCAGGACATGCAGCTGCATGTGTATGGGTCTGGAAGTAGTTGAAAAGGTCCCTAGAAGGCTTCATTTGGTATCGTATACCCCCCTGGGTTTGGTAAAGTCGCAGCAAAGGCTGTAGCTGGGACTGTAGAGGGGTTAAAACTATAAACGGCTCCGGTTTCGTCATTTTAAGGGTTAAAGGTCTGAATTGGGGTGCAATGCTTTGAATGCTTTAAGACACTGTGGTGAAAATTTGGTTAAATTTGAACAATTCCTTCATAGTTTTTCACATATTCAGTAAAAAAGTGTGCCCTGTATAAAAAGAGACAGTAACGGTTTTGTTTTAAAACTTTTTTTGTACTTTATTGACAAGTTTAAGCCTGTTTAACATGTCTGTGCCTTCAGATAAACTATGTTCTGTATGTATGGAAGCCATTGTGTCTCCCACTTCAAAATTGTATGATAATTGTGCCATAGCGTCCAAACAAAGTAAGGACAGTGCTGCCACAGATAGTAAAGTTGCCCAAGATGATTCATCAGATGAAGGGAGTAGACATAGTTCTACATCATCTCCTTCTGTGTCTATACCAGTTTTGCCCGCGCAGGAGACCCCTAGTACTTCTAGCGCGCCAATGCTTGTTACTATGCAACAATTGACGGCAGTAATGGATAACTCCATAGCAAATATTTTATCCAAAATGCCTGCATTTCAGAGAAAGCGCGATTGCTCTGTTTTAAACACTGTAGAGCAGGAAGGCGCTGATGATAATTGTTCTGTCATACCCTCACACCAATCTGAAGTGGCAATGAGGGAGGTTTTGTCAGATGGGGAAATTTCTGATTCAGGTAGAATTTCTCAACAGGCAGAACCTGATGTTGTGACATTTAAATTTAAATTAGAGCATCTCAGCGCTCTGCTTAAGGAGGTGCTATCTACTCTGGATGATTGTGACAACCTGGTCATTCCAGAAAAATTATGCAAGATGGACAAGTTCCTAGAGGTTCCGGTGCACCCCGACGCTTTTCCTATACCCAAGCGGGTGGCGGACATAGTGAATAAGGAATGGGAAAAGCCTGGCATACCTTTTGTCCCCCCTCCTATATTTAAGAAATTATTTCCTATGGTCGACCCCAGAAAGGACTTATGGCAGACAGTCCCTAAGGTCGAGGGGGCAGTTTCTACACTAGCTAAGCGCACTACTATTCCTATCGAGGATAATTGTGCTTTTAAAGATCCTATGGATAAAAAATTGGAGGGTTTGCTTAAAAAGATTTTTGTACAGCAAGGTTACCTCCTGCAACCTATTTCGTGCATTATTCCTGTCACTACAGCAGCGTGGTTCTGGTTCGAGGAACTTGAAAAGTCGCTCAGTAGAGAGACTCCGTATGAGGAGGTTATGGACAGAATTCACGCACTTAAGTTAGCTAATTCCTTTATTTTAGATGCCGCTTTGCAGTTTGCTAGATTAGCGGCGAAAAATTCAGGGTTTGCAATTGTGGCGCGCAGAGCGCTCTGGCTAAAGTCTTGGTCAGCGGATGTATCTTCCAAGACAAAATTGCTGAATATCCCCTTCAAGGATAAAACCCTTTTTGGGCCAGAATTGAAGGAGATTATCTCTGACTTCACTGGGGGTAAGGGTCACGCCCTTCCACAAGATAGGCCTTTCAAGGCCAAGAATAAGTCTAATTTTCGTTCCTTTCGCAATTTCAGCAACGGACCGGCCTCCAACTCTGCAGCCTCGAGACAAGAGGGTAATGGTTCGCAAACCAAACCAGCTTAGAAACCGATGCAAGGCTGGAACAAGGGTAAACAGGCCAAGAAGCCTGCTGCTGCTACCAAAACAGCATGAAGGGGTAGCCCCCGATCCGGGACCGGATCTAGTAGGGGGCAGACTCTCTCTCTTTGCTCAGGCTTGGGCAAGAGATGTTCAGGATCCCTGGGCACTAGAAATAGTTTCTCAGGGTTATCTTCTAGAATTCAAGGAACTACACCCAAGGGGAAGGTTCCATATGTCTCAAAAGATGGGAGTGATACACCCAGTTCCAACTGCGGAACAAGGTCAGGGGTTTTACTCAAATCTGTTTGTAGTTCCCAAAAAAGAGGGAACTTTCAGACCAATTCTGGATTTAAAAATTCTAAACAAATTTCTCAGAGTTCCATCGTTCAAAATGGAAACCATTCGAACAATTTTACCTACAATCCAGGAGGGTCAATTTATGACTACCGTGGATTTAAAGGATGCGTATCTACATATTCCTATCCACAAAGATCATCATCAGTTCCTAAGGTTCGCCTTTCTGGACAAACATTACCAGTTTGTGGCTCTCCCATTCGGACTAGCCACTGCTCCAAGGATTTTCACAAAGGTACTCGGGTCCCTTCTAGCGGTTCTAAGACCAAGGGGCATTGCAGTGGCACCTTATTTGGACGACATTCTGATACAAGCGTCGTCTCTTTCAAAGGCAAAGGCTCACACAGACATCGTCCTGGCCTTTCTCAGATCTCACGGGTGGAAGGTGAACATAGAAAAGAGTTCCCTGTCTCCGTCGACAAGAGTTCCTTTCTTAGGGACAATAATAGATTCTTTAGAAATGAAGATTTTCCTGACAGATGTCAGAAAGTCAAAACTTCTAAACGCTTGTCAAGTTTTTCATTCTGTTCCACGTCCTTCCATAGCTCAGTGCATGGAAGTAGTAGGGTTGATGGTTGCAGCAATGGACATAGTTCCTTTTGCGCGAATTCATCTAAGACCATTACAACTGTGCATGCTGAAACAGTGGAATGGGGACTATACAGACTTGTCTCCAGTGATTCAAGTAGATCAGAAGACCAGAGACTCACTCCATTGGTGGCTAACCCAGGATCACCTGTCCCAGGGAATGAGCTTCCGCAGACCAGAGTGGGTCATCGTCATGACCGACGCCAGTCTAGTGGGCTGGGGTGCGGTCTGGGACTCCCTGAAAGCTCAGGGTCTATGGTCTCGGGAAGAGTCTCTTCTCCCGATAAACATTCTGGAACTGAGAGCGATATTCAATACTCTCAGGGCTTGGCCTCAACTAGCAAAGGCCAGATTCATAAGATTCCAATCAGACAACATGACTGTTGCTTACATCAACCATCAGGGGGGGACAAGGAGTTCCCTGGCGATGAGAGAATTGACCAAAATCATCAAATGGGCGGAGGATCACTCCTGCCACCTATCTGCGATCCACATCCCAGGAGTGGAAAACTGGGAGGCGGATTATCTGAGTCGTCAGACATTCCATCCGGGGGAGTGGGAACTCCACCCGGAGATATTTGCCCAGTTGACTCAATTATGGGGCATTCCAGACATGGACCTGATGGCGTCTCGTCAGAACTTCAAGGTTCCTTGCTACAGGTCCAGATCCAGGGATCCCAAGGCGACTCTAGTGGATGCATTAGTAGCGCCTTGGGCCTTCAACCTAGCTTATGTGTTTCCACCGTTTCCTCTCATTCCCAGGCTGGTAGCCAGGATCAAACAGGAGAGGGCCTCAGTGATTTTGATAGCTCCTGCGTGGCCACGCAGGACTTGGTATGCAGACCTGGTGAATATGTCATCGGCTCCACCATGGAAGCTACCTTTGAGACAGGATCTTCTAGTACAGGGTCCATTCGAACATCCAAATCTAGTTTCTCTCCAGCTGACGGCTTGGAAATTGAACGCTTGATTTTATCTAAGCGTGGGTTTTCGGATTCTGTGATAGATACTCTGGTACAAGCCAGAAAACCTGTAACTAGAAAAATTTACCATAAAATATGGAAAAGATATATCTGTTGGTGTGAATCCAAGGGATTCTCATGGAGTAAGATCAAAATTCCTAGGATCCTTTCCTTTCTCCAAGAAGGTTTGGATAAGGGATTATCTGCGAGTTCTCTAAAGGGACAGATTTCTGCTTTATCTGTCTTGTTACACAAACGACTGGCAGCTGTGCCAGATGGTTCAAGCTTTTGTTCAGGCTTTAGTCAGGATCAAGCCTGTTTACAGACCTTTGACTCCTCCCTGGAGTCTGAATTTAGTTCTTTCAGTTCTTCAAGGGGTTCCGTTTGAACCTCTACATTCCATAGATATCAAGATGTTATCTTGGAAAGTTCTGTTTTTGGTTGCTATTTCTTCTGCTAGAAGAGTTTCTGAGTTATCTGCTCTGCAGTGTAATCCGCCCTATCTGGTGTTCCATTCAGATAAGGTTGTTTTGCGTACTAAACCTGGTTTCCTTCCAAAGGTTGTTTCTAACAAGAATATTAACCAGGGAATAGTTGTGCCTTCTTTGTGTCCGAATCCAGTTTCAAAGAAGGAACGTTTGTTACACAATTTAGATGTAGTTCGTGCTTTGAAGTTCTATTTAGAAGCAACAAAGGATTTCAGACAAACGTCTTCTCTGTTTGTCGTTTATTCTGGCAAAAGGAGAGGTCAAAAAGCTACTGCTACCTCTTTCCTTTTGGCTGAAAAGCATCATCCGATTGGCTTATGAGACTGCCTCCCGAACGCATCACAGCTCACTCTACTAGGGCTGTGGCTTCCACATGGGCCTTCAAGAACGAGGCTTCTGTTGATCAGATATGTAAGGCAGCGACTTGGTCTTTCCTGCACACTTTTGCCAAATTCTACAAATTTGATACTTTTGCTTCTTCTGAGGCTATTTTTGGGAGAAAGGTTTTGCAAGCCGTGGTTCCTTCCGTTTAGGTAACCTGATTGGCTCCCTCCCTTCATCCGTGTCCTAAAGCTTTGGTATTGATTCCCACAAGTGATGGATGATGCCGTGGACCGGACACACCAATGTTGGAGAAAACAGAATTTATGCTTACCTGATAAATTACTTTCTCCAACGGTGTGTCCGGTCCACGGCCCGCCCTGGTTTTTTAATCGGGTTTGATGAATTTCTTTCTTTAACTACAGTCACCACGGCACCCTATAGTTTCTCCTGTTTTTTTCTCCTGACCGTCGGTCGAATGACTGGGGTGGGCGGAGCCTAGGAGGGACTATATGGACAACTTTTGCTGTGCTCTTTGCCATTTCCTGTTGGGGAAGAGAATATTCCCACAAGTTATGGATTACGCCGTGGACCGGACACACCGTTGGAGAAAGTAATTTATCAGGTAAGCATAAATTCTGTTATTTTATATATATATATATATATATATATATATATATATATATATATATATATATATATATATATATATAGAATAGAACAAGTTCATGAAAATCATGGGCAGTAATCGTGATGTATCGCGGAATCGAATCATTGACAGGATAATCGTAATCGAATCGTGAGACCAGTGAAGATGCACACCCCTAATTTGAGACCCACCCTATTTTTTGGGGGTTATGGTTTTTTGTATAAAGCACATTATTTTTTCCAGTTCCTCTTTTTGTATGCGCTTTACCCCTTTTTTTTTTTTTACACCTCACTACTTGGCTATACGTTAAACTCAGGTGTGAGTGAGGTAGGTAGGTGTATTTATAGACGTTTTGAGGTTTGGGAAATTTTGGTCCCACCTCGTAGGACTTGCCACTATGAAAGAAAATAATTTATCAGGTAAGTTCACTATAATATATCTATATATACACACACACACACACACACACACACACACACACACACACACACACACTATACCATAATGTGCAATACTGCAGTGTTGTAGCTCCTAATATGTTGGTGATTCCATTTTAAAATTATTATTTGAATGCTGCTCTTCATATGCATGATTAGAATATATTTATATTATTCAAAGCATATGTGTAAATGTGTATGTATGTATATAATGTTCAATACTGCAGTAATGTAGCTCCAAATATGTTAGTGATTCAATTTTAAAATTATTTTGTTAGTTTTTATTTTAAAACATATTTTTCCTTTTCAAGATGGTTACCACTACAAATTAAACACCATTAAAGGGACAGTCAGCTTTGCAATTCCTGAATGGATCACATTCAGTCCTCCCTGTGTTTCCTCAATACAAGGGAGTGCTTAAGATTTTGCTCCAGGATTTCAATGTTTGTGCGCTCTGTAGTTGCAGCAGCAATGCCTCCTCCAACCATGCACAACATTTCTATGTCTGAAAGTGATCCTAAACTTACATTCAAGTTATTCTGTATCATCAGAGATCAGAACACTTTAGGATGCTCTTATAGTTTTCAGACTACATAGTTGTTAGCTATGCCTCCACCATTTTATTTTCTATTTTGTCGTATTGTTACCAGTTCAGCTTTGCAATTCCTGAATTGATCACATGATGTATTCTATATAGTCTAATGCTGCTCTTCGTCTAAAGGTATCTTTCCTCCATCTGTTTCTTCAATATAAGAGAGTGCTTCAGTTTTGTCTCCAGGATTTAAAGGTTTGTGCTATTCACTTAGAGGATCGTACATTTTTCAGGAACCATGTGGACATGAAAATGGTAACCTTTCATCTAACGGCCTTTTTGAGCAAACATTTTTTTTTCTGTAGCAGTTGTGTCTGCTCTTTGGTGTGAGAAGACTCTGGATAAGATTTTCATAATTGTTTTAAACTTCTGAAGTCACCTAATGCACTTATTTGTGGTCCAAGGATGTCTTTCATATGACTGACATTCTTCTGCAAGATCCCAAGTTACATTGTTTCCAAACATTTTATTTACTGTTTTTACATGTATTTACAGTAATAATAAAAAAAAGGTCCCCTTCCTTCTGTTTTTATTTGAACATAATGGCATTTGTCCCTACTACCTTACAGGGTAGATCCACTAATAACAATTTTATTTTCTATTTTGCAGGATTCTTGCCAGTTTAGCTTTGCAATTCCTGAATGGATCACATTCAGTCCTCCCTGTGTTTCCTCAATACAAGGGAGTGCTTAAGATTTTGCTCCAGGATTTCAATGTTTGTGCGCTCTGTAGTTGCAGCAGCAATGCCTCCAACCATGCACAACATTTCTATGTCTGAAAGTGATCCTAAACTTACATTCAAGTTATTCTGCATCATCAGAGATCAGAACACTTTAGGATGCTCTTATAGTTTTCAGACTACATAGTTGTTAGCTATGCCTCCACCATTTTATTTTCTATTTTGTCGTATTGTTACCAGTTCAGCTTTGCAATTCCTGAATTGATCACATTATGTATTCTATATAGTCTAATGCTGCTCTTCATCTAAAGGTATCTTTCCTCCATCTGTTTCTTCAATATAAGAGAGTGCTTCAGTTTGGTCTCCAGGATTTACAGGTTTGTGCTCTCTGTAGTACTGGTGGCTATGCCTCCAAGTATGCACAAAAGTTCTGTCATCCTAAAGTTAGATTAAGGTTTTTCTGCATCATCAGAGATCAAAACACCTTAGGAGACCCTTATAGTTTTCAGACCTAGGAACTTTAGGTTGTTTTCCTATGGGGAGTTATTAAGATCAGGGCACAGTCTACCTCTTTCATTTTTGAGCCTGAACATCTTAGTTATTTATTTAAAGAGAGTTCATGTAATTTAGGTGTCTAAGACCCTAAATCTTCTGAGGAATAACCTTCCAAACAACTGGATTTGGTTTTCAAACCACCTGCTAAGGCACAAGAGTTTTTTTTTCCTGATTCTGAGGCTCTTATTAAAATAATTTTCAGAGAGTGAACCAAGCCTGTTCTTTTCTTTGAATCCGTTCTTTACATTTAATAGGATGTTTACTTTATCTGCTGCTAAGATAGAGCTTTGGGAAACTTTTCCTGTGGTGATTGGTGCTATTCACTTAGAGGATCGTACATTTTTCAGGAACCATGTGGACATGAAAATGGTAACCTTTCATCAAACGGCCTTTTTGAGCAAACATTTTTTTTTCTGTAGCAGTTGTGTCTGCTCTTTGGTGTGAGAAGATTCTGGATAAGATTTTCATAATTGTTTTAAACTTCTGAAGTCACCTAATGCACTTATTTGTGGTCCCATTGTTAATATAATTCAATTTTGTACCAGGTATATGATTTTAGCAGTGCTGACCAGAGGGCTTTATGATTTAAATCATTGCCAGCAAACAGGTTGTCCAAACGATAGACTTATATCTCATTTTCAAGGAAAATGTATTTCTTTCATGTAATTAGCAAGAGTCCATGAGCTAGTGACGTATGGGATATACATTCCTACCAGGAGGGGCAAAGTTTCCCAAACCTTAAAATGCCTATAAATACACCCCTCACCACACCCACAATTCAGTTTTACAAACTTTGCCTCCCGTGGAGGTGGTGAAGTAAGTTTGTGCTTAAGATTCTTCGTTGATATGCGCTTCGCAACAGGTTGAAGCCCGGTTTTCCTCTCAGAGTGCAGTGAATGTCAGAGGGATGTGAAGAGAGTATTGCCTATTTGAATACAATGGTCTACCTCTAGGGGATCTATTTCATAGGTTCTCTGTTATCGGTCGTAGAGATTTCTTCTCCTACCTCCCTTTTCAGATCGACGATATACTCTTATATACCATTACCTCTACTGATTCTCGTTTCAGTACTGGTTTGGCTATCTACTACATGTAGAGGAGTGTCCTGGGGTAAGTAAGTCTTATTTTTTGTGACACTCTGCGCTATGGTTGGGCACTTTATATGTGAAGTTCTAAATATATGTCTATAAACTTATATTTGCCTTGATTCAGGATATTCAGTATTCCTTTCTATACAGACGGTCGGTTTCATTATTGGGATAATGCATTTAATTATTTTTTCTTACCTTGAAAAATTTCATTTGGCCATTTTTTTTCCTGCATGCTGTTAGGCTCGCGGGGGCAGAAAATGTTTCTTTTTATTACGTCATTTTTGGCGCGAACTTATTTTGGCGCTAAAAATGTTATTTACGGTGACTTAATTTACGCTGGAAGTTGTATTCTGTTACGCATGCGTATTCAGAAATTTTTTGCGCCAAAAAAATGTGGGCGTCTTTTTTACTCACATTATTTAAACATTTTTCTTTTCATTGCTTCTGGTTTCTAGAAGCTTATTATTTTGCATTCTTTCCCATTCCTGAAACTGTCATTTAAGGAATTTGATTTTGTTTTATATGTTGTTTTTTCTATTACATATTGCAAGATGTCTCTTCCTGATCCTGGATCAAAATCCACTAATGGACAGACGCTGCCTGATGCTGGTTCTACCAAAGTAAAGTGCATATGTTGTAAACTTGTGGTAACTGTTCCTCCAGCCGTAGTTTGTGATAGCTGTCATGATAAACTTTCCAATGCAGATTGTGTTTCCATTAGTAATAATCCTTCACCTGTTGTTGTTCCTTCAACATCTACTGTTCAGGATGTTCCTGTTAATGTAAAATAATTTGTTTCTAATTCTATTGGGAAGGCTCTGTCTGTTATTCCTCCTTCCAGTAAACGTAAAATGTCTTTCAAAACTTCTCACATTTCAGATGAATTTTTAGGTGACCGTCATCATTCTGACTTATCTGTTTCTGATGAGGTTTTTTCCGGTTCAGAAGATTCTACTTCAGATATTGATACTGATAAATCTTCATATTTATTTAAGATGGAGTTTATTCATTCATTACTTAAAGAAGTTTTGATTGCTTTAGATATGGAGGAGTCCAGTCCTCTTGATACTAAAACTGCTAAACGTTTAAATTCGGTTTATAAACCTCATGTATTAATTCCGGAAGTTTTTCCAGTTCCTGATGCTATCTCAGATGTGATTGCTAGGGAATGGGATAGTCTGGGTACTTCATTTACTCCTTCTCCAAGGTTTAAGAAATTGTACCCTGTGCCATCTGATAGATTGGAATTTTGGGATAAAATCCCTAAAGTCGATGGGGCTATCTCCACTTTAGCCAAACGTACTGCTATTCCTACGGCAGATAGCACTTCGTTTAAAGATCCTTTAGATAGGAAAATTGAATCTTTTTTGAGAAAAGCTTATTTATGTTCAGGTAATCTACTTAGACCTGCTATCTCTTTGGCTGATGTTGCTGCAGCTTCAACTTTCTGGTTGGAGACATTAGCGCAACAAGTGACAGATCATAATACATATAGCATTGTTAAACTTCAACACGCTAATAACTTTGTCTGTGATGCCATTTTTGATATCATTAGAGTTGATGTCCGGTATATGTCTTTAGCTATTTTAGCTAGACGAGCTTTATGGCTTAAATCCTGGAATGTAGATATGACTTCTAAGTCAACTTTGCTTTCTCTCTCTTTCCAAGGTAATAAGTTGTTTGGTTCTCAGTTGGATTCTATAATTTCAACTGTTACTGGAGGGAAGGGTGCTTTTTTGCCTCAGGGCAAAAAAATAAATAAGAAAAAATCTAAAGGTAATTAAAGGGCTGCTAATCGTTTTCGTTCCTTTCGTCAGAATAAGGAGCAGAAGCCCGATCCTTCCCCTAAAGGAACAGTTTCCGGTTGGAAACCTAATCCAGTCTGGAATAAATCCAAGCCTTCCAGAAAGTCAAAACCAGCTCCTAAATCCGCATGAAGGTGCGGCCCTCATTCCAGCGCAGCTGGTAGGGGGCAGGTTACGATTTTTCAAAGATGTTTGGATCAATTCGGTTCACAATCTTTGGATTCAGAACATGGTTTCACAAGGGTACAGAATAGGTTTCAAAGTAAGACCGCCTGTGAGAAGATTCTTTCTCACGCATTCCAGTCAATCCAGTAAAGGCCAGTTGCCAACCTTGGACACTTCCTTTAAGGCCAGACCTTCTATCTCAAGGCCCTTTTTTCCATCAGGATCTCAAATCATTAAATTTGAAGGTATGGAGATTGAACGCTTAATTCTTAGTCATAGAGGTTTCTCTGACTCAGTGATTAATACTATGTTACAGGCTCGAAAATCTGTCTCTAGAAAGATTTATGATCGAGTTTGGAAGACTTATATCTCTTGGTGTTCTTCTCATAAATTCTCCTGGCATTCTTTCAGAATTCCTAGAATTTTACAGTTTCTTCAGGATGGTTTGGATAAAGGTTTGTCTGCAAGTTCTTTGAAAGGACAAATATCTGCTCTTTCTGTTCTTTTTCACAGAAAGATTGCTAATCTTCCTGATATTCATTGTTTTGTACAGGCTTTGGTCCGTATCAAACCTGTTATTAAGCCAATCTCTCCTCCTTGGAGTCTTTATTTGGTTTTGACAGCTTTACAGGCTCCTCTGTTTGAGCCTATGCATTCTCTGGACATTAAATTACTTTCTTGGAAAGTACTGTTCCTTTTGGCTATCTCTTCTGCTAGAAGAGTTTCTGAGTTATCTGCTCTTTCTTGTGAATCTCCTTTTCTGATTTTTCATCAGGATAAGGCGGTGTTGCGGACTTCATTTCAATTTTTACCTAAGGTTGTGAATTCTAACAACATTAGTAGAGAAATTGTTGTCCCTTCATTATGTCCTAATCCTAAGAATTCTAAGGAAAGATCGTTACATTCTTTGGATGTAGTTAGAGCTTTGAAATATTATGTTGAAGCTACTAAAGATTTTAGAAAGACTTCTAGTCTATTTGTTATTTTTTCTCGTCCCAGGAAAGGTCAGAAGGCTTCTGCCATTTCTTTGGCGTCTTGATTAAAGTCTTTGATTCATCATGCTTATGTGGAGTCGGGTAAGTCCCCGCCTCAAAGAATTACGGCTCATTCTACTAGGTCATTTTCTACTTCCTGGGCTTTTAGGAATGAAGCGTCTGTTGATCAGATTTGCAAAGCAGCGACTTGGTCTTCTTTGCATACTTTTACTAAATTATACCATTTTGATGTGTTTTCTTCTTCTGAAGCAGTTTTTGGTAGAAAAGTACTTCAGGCAGCTGTTTCTGTTTGATTCGTCTGCTTATAATTTCAGTTTTTTTCATTATAAAGATTAAAACTTTTGATTTGGGTTGTGGATTATTTTTTTTCAGCGGAATTGGTTGTCTTTATTTTTATCCCTCCCTCTCTAGTGACTCTTGCGTGGAAGTTCCACATCTTGGGTATCTGCTATCCCATACGTCTCTAGCTCATGGACTCTTGCTAATTACATGAAAGAAAACATAATTTATGTAAGAACTTACCTGATAAATTCATTTCTTTCATATTAGCAAGAGTCCATGAGACCCACCCTTTTTTTGTGGTGGTTATGATTTTTTGTATAAAGCACAATTATTCCAATTCCTTATTTTTTGATGCTTTCGCTCCTTCTTATCACCCCACTTCTTGGCTATTCGTTAAACTGAATTGTGGGTGTGGTGAGGGGTGTATTTATAGGCATTTTAAGGTTTGGGAAACTTTGCCCCTCCTGGTAGGAATGTATATCCCATACGTCACTAGCTCATGGACTCTTGCTAATATGAAAGAAATGAATTTACCAGGTAAGTTTTTACATAAATTATGTTTCTCTAGTTAAGTGTATCCAGTCCACGGATCATCCATTACTTATGGGATATTCTCCTTCCCAACAGGAAGTTGCAAGAGGATCACCCACAGCAGAGCTGCTATATAGCTCCTCCCCTAACTGCCATATCCAGTCATTCTCTTGCAACCCTCAACAAAGATGGAGGTCGTAAGAGGAGAGTGGTGTTTTATACATAGTTTATTTCTTCAATCAAAAGTTTGTTATTTTTAAATGGTACCGGAGTGTGCTGTTTATCTCAGGCAGTATTTAGAAGAAGAATCTGCCTGCATTTTCTATAATCTTAGCAGAAGTAACTAAGATCCATGGCTGTTCTCATATATTCTGAGGAATGAAGTAACTTCAGAGAGGGAATGGCGTGCAGGTTTTCCTGCAATAAGGTATGTGCAGTTAATATTTTTCTAGGGATGGAATTTGCTAGAAAATGCTGCTTATACCGGATTAATGTAAGTAAAGCCTTAAATGCAGTGATAGCTACTGGTATCAGGCTTATTAATAGAGATGCATACTCTTATAAAAATGTAATATAAAACGTTTGCTGGCATGTTAATTGTTTTTATATATGTTTGGTGACAAAACTTATTGGGGCCTAGTTTTTTTCCACATGGCTGGTTTGATTTCTGCCTAGAGACAGTTTCCTGAAGCTTTCCACTGTTGCAATATGAGTGGGAAGGGCCTATTTTAGGTGCAGCTAAAAATACTGACAGACATTCAGCTTCCCTCTGCATGATACAGGACATCTCTGAAGGGCTCAAAAGGCTTCAAAGTCGTGTTTGAGGAGGGTAATAATCACAGTAGACTGTGGCAGTTGTTGTGACTGTGTTTAAAAAACGTTTTCGTCATTTATTATTCTGTTTTTGTTATTAAGGGGTTAATCATCCATTTGCAAGTGGGTGCAATGCTCTGCTGACTTGTTACATACACTGTAAAAATTTTGTTAGTGTAACTGCCTTTTTTCACTGTTATTTCAAATTTTGTCAAAATTTGTTTCTCTTAAAGGCACAGTAACGTTTTTTATATTGCTTGTTAACTTGCTTTAAAGTGTTTTCCAAGCTTGCTAGTCTCATTGCTAGTCTGTACAAACATGTCTGAAACAGAGGATACTTGTTCATTATGTTTAAAAGCCATGGTGGAGCCCCATAGGAGATTGTGTACTAAATGTATTGATTTCACCTTAAACAGTAAAGATCAGTCTTTATCTATAAAAGAATTGTCACCAGAGGGGTCTGTCGAGGGGGAAGTTATGCCGACTAACTCTCCCCACGTGTCGGACCCTTCGCCTCCCGCTCAAGGGACGCACGCTAATATGGCGCCAAGTACATCAGGGACGCCCATAGCGATTACTTTGCAGGACATGGCTGCAATCATGAATAATACCCTGTCAGAGGTATTATCCAGATTGCCTGAATTGAGAGGCAAGCGCGATAGCTCTGGGGTTAGACGAGATACAGAGCGCGTAGATGCTGTAAGAGCCATGTCTGATACTGCGTCACAATATGCAGAACCTGAGGACGGAGAGCTTCAGTCTGTGGGTGACGTCTCTGATTCGGGGAGACCTGATTCAGAGATTTCTAATTTTAAATTTAAGCTTGAGAACCTCCGTGTATTGCTTGGGGAGGTATTAGCTGCTCTGAATGACTGTGACACAATTGCAGTGCCAGAGAAATTGTGTAGGCTGGATAAATACTATGCAGTGCCGGTTAGTACTGATGTTTTTCCAATACCTAAAAGGCTTACATAAATTATTAGTAAGAAGTGGGATAGGCCCGGTGTGCCCTTTTCCCCACCTCCTATATTTAGAAAAATGTTTGCAATAGATGCCACTACACGGGACTTATGGCAGACTGTCCCTAAGGTGGAGGGAGCAGTTTCTACTTTAGCAAAGCGTACCACTATCCCGGTTGAGGACAGTTGTGCTTTTTCAGATCCAATGGATAAAAAATTAGAGGGTTACCTTAAGAAAATGTTTATTCAACAAGGTTTTATTTTACAGCCCCTTGCATGCATTGCGCCTGTCACTGCTGCGGCGGCATTCTGGTTTGAGGCCCTGGAAGAGGCCATCCATACAGCTCCATTGACTGAAATTGTTGACAAGCTTAGAACTCTTAAGCTAGCTAACTCGTTTGTTTCTGATGCCATTGTTCATTTGACTAAACTAACGGCTAAGAATTCCGGATTCGCCATCCAGGCGCGTAGGGCGCTATGGCTCAAATCCTGGTCAGCTGATGTGACTTCAAAGCCTAAATTACTCAACATTCCTTTCAAGGGGCAGACCTTATTCGGGCCTGGTTTGAAAGAAATTATTGCTGACATTACTGGAGGTAAGGGTCATACCCTTCCTCAGGACAGGGCCAAATCAAAGGCCAAACAGTCTAATTTTCGTGCCTTTCGAAATTCCAAGGCAGGTGCAGCATCAACTTCCTCCGCTTCAAGACAAGAGGGAACTGTTGCTCAATCTAAGTAGGCCTGGAAACCTAACCAGTCCTGGAACAAAGGCAAGCAGGCCAGAAAGCCTGCTGCTGCCTCTAAGACAGCATGAATGAACGGCCCCCTATCCGGCGACGGATCTAGTAGGGGGCAGACTTTTTCTCTTCGCCCAGGCGTGGGCAAGAGATGTTCAGGATCCCTGGGCGTTGGAGATCATATCTCAGGGATATCTTCTGGACTTCAAAGCTTCCCCTCCACAAGGGAGATTTCATCTTTCAAGGTTATCTGCAAATCAGATAAAGAAAGAGGCATTTCTACGCTGTGTGCAAGACCTCCTAGTAATGGGAGTGATCCATCCAGTTCCGCGGATGCAACAAGGACAGGGTTTTTATTCAAATCTGTTTGTGGTTCCCAAAAAAGAGGGAACTTTCAGACCAATTTTGGATCTAAAGATCTTAAACAAATTCCTCAGAGTTCCATCTTTCAAAATGGAAACTATTCGGACCATCCTACCCATGATCCAAGAGGGTCAGTACATGACCACAGTGGACTTAAAGGATGCCTACCTTCACATACCGATTCACAAAGATCATCATCGGTTCCTAAGGTTTGCCTTTCTAGACAGGCATTACCAATTTGTAGCTCTTCCCTTCGGGTTGGCTACAGCCCCGAGAATCTTTACGAAGGTTCTGGGCTCACTTCTGGCGGTTCTAAGACCGCGAGGCATAGCGGTGGCTCCGTATCTAGACGACATCCTGATACAGGCGTCAAGCTTTCAAATTGCCAAGTCTCATACAGAGATAGTTCTGGCATTTCTGAGATCGCACTGGTGGAAAGTGAACGAGGAAAAGAGTTCTCTATCCCCACTCACAAGAGTCTCCTTCTTAGGGACTCATAGATTCTGTAGAGATGAAAATTTACCTGACGGAGTCCAGGTTATCAAAGCTTCTAAATGCTTGCCGTATTCTTCATTCCATTCCGCGCCCTTCGGTGGCTCAGTGTATGGAGGTGATCGGCTAAATGGTAGCGGCAATGGACATAGTGCCATTTGCATGCCTACATCTCAGACCGCTGCAATTATGCATGCTAAGTCAGTGGAATGGGGATTACACAGATTTGTCCCCTCTGCTAAATCTGGATCGAGACCAGAGATTCTCTTCTCTGGTGGTTGTCTCGGGTCCACCTGTCCGAGGGTATGACCTTTCGCATGCCAGATTGGACAATTGTAACAACAGATGCCAGCCTTCTAGGTTGGGGTGCAGTCTGGAACTCCCTGAAGGCACAGGGATCGTGGACTCAGGAGGAGAAACTCCTTCCGATAAATTTTCTGGAGTTAAGAGCAATATTCAATGCTCTTCTGGCTTGGCCTCAGTTAGCAATACTGAGGTTCATCAGATTTCAGTCGGACAATATCGCGACTGTGGCTTACATCAACCATCAAGGGGGAACCAGGAGTTCCCTAGCGATGTTAGAAGTCTCAAAAATAATTTGCCCGGCAGAGACTCACTCTTGCCACCTGTCAGCAATCCATATCCCAGGCGTGGAGAACTGGGAGGCGGATTTTCTAAGTCGTCAGACTTTTCACCCGGGGGAGTGGGAACTCCATCCGGAGGTGTTTGCTCAGTTGATTCATCGTTGGGGCAAACCAGAGTTGGATCTCATGGCGTCTCGCCAGAACGCCAAGCTTCCTTGTTACGGATTCAGGTCCAGGGACCCAGAAGCAACGCTGATAGAAGCTCTAGCAGCGCCTTGGTTCTTCAACCTGGCTTATGTGTTTCCACCGTTTCCTCTGCTCCCTCGACTGATTGCCAAAATCAAATAGGAGAGAGCATCGGTGATTCTAATAGCGCCTGCATGGCCACGCAGGACCTGGTATGCAGACCTAGTGGACATGTCATTCTTTCCACCATGGACTCTGCCTCTAAGACAGGACCTTCTAATACAAGGTCCTTTCAATCATCCAAATCTAATTTCTCTGAGACTGACTGCATGGAGATTGAACGCTTGATTCTATCAAAGCGTGGCTTCTCCGAGTCAGTAATTGATACCTTAATACAGGCCCGAAAACCTGTTACCAGGAAAATGGCGTACATATCTTTACTGGTGTGAATCCGAGAATTACTCATGGAGTAAGGTTAGGATTCTTAGGATATTGTCCTTTCTCCAAGATGGTTTGGACAAAGGATTATCAGCTAGTTCCTTAAAGGGACAGATTTCTGCTCTGTCTATTCTTTTGCATAAGCGTCTGGCAGAAGTTCCAGACGTCCAGGCATTTTGTCAGGCTTTGGTTAGAATTAAGCCTGTGTTTAAACCTGTTGCTCCCCCATGGAGCTTAAACTTGGTTCTTAAAGTTCTTCAAGGAGTTCCGTTTGAACCCCTTCATTTCATTGATATTAAGCTTTTATCTTGGAAAGTTCTGTTTTTGATGGCTATTTCCTCGGCTCGGAGAGTCTCTGAGCTATCTGCCTTACAATGTGATTCTCCTTATCTGATTTTTCATGCAGATAAGGTAGTTCTGCGTACCAAACCTGGGTTTTTACCTAAGGTGGTTTCTAACAAGAATATCAATCAAGAGATTGTTGTTCCATCATTGTGTCCTAATCCTTCTTCAAAGAAGGAACGTCTTTTACATAATCTGGACGTAGTCCGTGCCTTGAAGTTTTACTTACAAGCTACTAAAGATTTTCGTCAAACATCTTCCCTGTTTGTCGTTTATTCTGGACAGAGGAGAGGTCAAAAAGCTTCGGCAACCTCTCTTTCCTTTTGGCTTCAGAGCGTAATAAGCCTAGCCTATGAGACTGCTGGACAGCAGCCCCCTGAAAGAATTACAACTCATTCTACTAGAGCTGTGGCTTCCACCTGGGCCTTTAAAAATGAGGCCTCTGTTGAACAGATTTGCAAGGCCGCGACTTGGTCTTCGCTTCACACTTTTTCAAAATTTGATACTTTTGCTTCTTCGGAGGCTGTTTTTGGGAGAAAGGTTCTTCAGGCAGTGGTTCCTTCTGCTTAATCCCTGCCTTGTCCCTCCCATCATCCGTGTACTTTAGCTTTGGTATTGGTATCCCATAAGTAATGGATTATCCGTGGACTGGATACACTTAACAAGAGAAAACATAATTTATGCTTACCTGATAAATTTATTTCTCTTGTAGTGTATCCAGTCCACGGCCGCCCTGTCATTTTAAGGCAGGTCTAAAATTTAATTAAACTACAGTCACCACTGCACCCTATGGTTTCTCCTTTCTCTGTTTGTTTCGGTCGAATGACTGGATATGGCAGTTAGGGGAGGAGCTATATAGCAGCTCTTCTGTGGGTGATCCTCTTGCAGCTTCCTGTTGGGAAGGAGAATATCCCATAAGTAATGGATGATCCGTGGACTGGATACACTACAAGAGAAATAAATTTATCAGGTAAGCATAAATTGTTTTTGTACCTGGTCTTGATGTTCTGATTTCCTCTGTCTTTAGGTAAAGGCACTTTTCTCTCTCAGGACAAGAAGTCTAAGGGAAATATAGAACAAATAGCTGTTTGTTTTTTGTTCCTTTTTTGTAAATCTAGGAACCAAAAATCTTCTTCCTCCTTACAATGACCTGAATTTTCCAGATCTTCCTGGAAGTTTAATTTAGTTTGAAGGCCAAGTATTCTATGAGCCCTCTTCCTTTTATATATCAGCATCAAGGTATGTCCCCAATCCAGATAGTTTTCTGGTAGGTAATTTACACTTTTTTTTAGGTCTATCACAGTCTGTCTCTGATTTCTAAACATAGTACCATGATTGCTGAATAGGTTTCAAAGCAATGCCTTTTTGAGGAAGGTGTATTCTGTCTCACATTCCATAGCACTTTCTGAATTTTATTAGATGTAGCTAAAGTTTTGGAACCAGGCCAATGATTTTATTCCTTCCTTTTCCATTTATTCCCAAGAAAGAGGGAACATTCATACCAGTTCTGGACTTAATGACTTTAAACACATTTCAAAATAGTAACAATCTGGACTATTCTACCAAATATTCACCAGGGTCTATTTATGTCAACATTTAATTTGAAGGATGCCTTCCTTCCTATTCCCAGACCATCTTCAGTTTCTAAAATTTGTCTTTCCGTAAAAACCTTTTCAGTTTTTGTGTAATGAGAACTCGCATAGTTCAGTGACTCTATACCTGGACAACATACTGGTTCAGGGCCAGGCTCCATTTGTTTCTTCAGCTGCATTCCATACCAAGTCTGTTTTATTTGCAGGCATGGTGGGAGAAATAATTTTAAAAGAGTTTTCTCATTTATCGAGTCTCTTTTCTAGAAGTTGTCATAGACTGTGACCATGCAATGTATGGACGTGTTGGGTCTGATTGCAGCATTAGATGTTTTTCCTTTTGCACGGTTCCATATAAGACCTCTCCAACTTTGCATGTTTCGACTGGTACAAACATTTCATTTAACTCTCTCATAGAACCCTATGGGTTTCTTCAGTGAGGCAATTTCTGTCCTGGTGGACAGTTTTCCAAACTTTTTCTGGGGAGTCCTTTATTTGCCGAACTTGGAAAATATCTGCTGACACCATTCTGAGATTGGGGTTCAGTATTGGGGGTCCAGGAGAGCACAGGGAGTTTGGTTTCCTGAAAAGATGAGGAAACCAATAATTATCTTGGACTCTGTATAATCTTTAGCTCCGTTCAGAGCTGTCCTGCTAGGAGAAACTTAAGAGTTTTCATTCAGACATTGTTACAGCTGTAGCTTATTTCCATCATTAAGGGGGAACTTGCAGTTCTTTAACAATAATTTAGGAAGTCTCAAGGTTTTTTGATTGGACACAGAAAAAGTTGCTATATTTAGCATCCCAGGAAGGAAGTCTGGGAAGCAGATTTCCTTAGTAGGTATTCCCTTCCACTTGAATGTTTTTTTTTGTTTTTTTGTTTTTTTCTAGATTGTTGAACGGTGTCTCCTAGAGAGAGGCCTTATGACTACTGTTTCCAAAAGTCATAGTTGAATTGAATAGGGTATTCTTCATTAATCTGACTGCTTCAGTCGGACCATGCAGAACTTAGTTTGCAAATCTGAATCAGATGGCAAGCTGTCTCCAATCATCAAGATATTGATCCTCTCATTTTGAAGTATTATATATTGTATATATATATTTTTTATAACAGAGGTTCCAATGATGCTGTATTGAAAACCTTATTTCAGGCTATAAAGTAAGATTTCTCAAACGATTTGGAAAGTTGTTGCTTTCCTGCTTTTGAAAACAAGGGTTTTAGCTGGCATTCTTTTAGAATTTCGAGAATTCTTCTTATTGCAAATCGGTTTGGATAATAACTTGTCTGTTAACTCTTTAAAAGAGTCCTATTTTAGCTTTTTTTGTTTCATACTACAGGAAAATTTCTAAGTGTCTTGATATTGACATCAAGGCTTTCTTCAGGTTTAGTAGAGATGTAATCCAATGTCTAAACCATTTTATCATCTTTGGAACATTCACACACACACACATATATATATATATATATATATATATATATATATTGGTACAAGCATCACATACTTCTCTCTTAGACTCGCTTTGGACATTTAGCTTCTGACTTGAAAGCTTTTGGTTTTTTATAGCAATATCTTCTGCAGGAAGTCTTATTTTTTTTCCTTCTGGATATCATCAGGAGATTATAGCCAATCTCCTTGTCCTTATCCAAATAATTAATTTGATGATCTCTTACTTAATTTATATATTGTAAAAACATTAGAATTCTACTTGCAAATTGCAAAGGGTTTTTAAACAATCCTTTAATTTGTCTATTGGTCCACGTAAAGGTCAGAGGGACACATCAGTATGTTTAGCTTATTGGCTAAATCTTTTGATTACCAAGTTTTAGTTGGAGGCTGCAAATTCTTTTCCAAAATGCTTTATTGCCCCCTTTTTTTTTTCTTTTTTTTTTAATCACTTTCTTCTTGGATTATATTGAGGATTATATTGAATACATTTGCAAGGCAGCTACATACATTCTATAAATTCTACCATTTTGATGTGTTTGCTGCCTGAAAAACTTCCCTAGCAGTGTTTGGTAATTAGGTGCTTGCCTTATTACTCTGGGACTTGGGTATTCGTTCCCAGGAGTAATGACTCCTGGACTCAAAGTACCTTATGAAAGAAAACAAAATGTATGCTTACCTGATGATAGATTAATTTCTTTAATGGTGGTGAGAGTCTTTGAGACCCGCCCATTTTCATTTTTTAACCATTTTTTTCTGTCAACAGTTGTAGTTTTCATTTATTTTCCCTACTTTGTCATTTCCTACCTTATTACTTGTCCTTTCTAGAATACCAGAGTGGTGGGAGGGATTAAGTGCCTCTAGAGCTTTGGGAATCTTTTCCGCCTCCTAGTGGCCATTAGTTGAATCCCAGGAATAATGGCTCGTGGACTCTCAACACCACCATGAAATAAATTAATTCATCAGGTAAGCATAAATTGTTTTTCAACCAGTGTACACAAAAAGCTTGATTTTGTGGCTTTTAAATAAACCGTATTGTGCTATTTTTTTTATTAAACATTGGGCAAGAACAAATGTACATCTCAGGAACAAGTGTAAATCTGGAAGTTAAGTACCCTACAACATTTTCAAGAATAATATTGTTTATTTATAAAGTGCAAACATAGTGCACAGCACTGTACATTAAGAATTAAGACATAAGCCGTTTCAAACTGATATTTACAAAACGTATTCTAGCACACATGCTTACAACAACTGTTTTATATTTATTTGCAGATGATTTATTTAAAATACACAAGAGTAAACCCTCTTTAAAATGGAGGCAACAGTTTGAAAACTATTTGAAGGCTATGCCACCTTATTATATTGGGGTAAGTTGGACACATACACACTGTACACTGCTGTGCGGCCCAAATGGTTGATTTTGTGTTGTCTTCTAAGCTTTTTTTTATTTTCATTTAGCCTCTAAAGAAAGCCTTAAGGGCGATGAGTGCACCAAACCTTATACCAGAAAACATGGAGTATGGTTTGAGTTACAGTGTGGTGTCATACCTCAAAAAGCTGAGCCAGCAGGTAACTAATACATATGATTTGTCATGAAACTGCAGAGTTTTTTTTAAAATAGGGAAAACAGTAAACATTGAATTTACCATTGTGTTTATATTTTTTTACTCTGTACAACAGACCTATATAATTTTATTTTTTAAACTGCATCATAGCAGCTACTGCTTTGGGTCAACAGCATACTACTGACATTTTATTTACCCGTTAATATTTATTTATTGGACTTTCGTACATTTGCTGTTTTTCTCCAACAGGCCAAAATTGAATCGGATAGATTAATAGGTTCCATAGGTAAAAAATACCCTCAAGAAACTGGTATAAAAGTAATAGGTTGCTCCAATGCCATGTCACTGGCCTACCGAAAAGAGTTTAAACAACTGCTTCAAGAAATAACAGGAGAGGTGCCACAGAGACCTTTTGATCTCAACATAAAGGAGTTTGCTGGTTTCCAGATAGCCTTATTGAATAAGGTTTGTGAATATATTCACTTTGTACCTAGCAAGATTGTTGTTTTATAGACTTCACTGTTCATGTGTGCTTTTGCTGTTTTAGGATCTTAAACCACAGACTTTTAGGAATGCCTATGATATCCCAAGAACAAATCTCCTAGATCATCTAACTAGAATGAGAGCAAATATGCTTAAGTCAACAAGTCGGTTTCTTAAAGGACAGGATGAAGGTAAAAATCGGTTGTTTTTGTGTTTCGTTTTGTTTTGTTTTTGTGGGGGGTTTTTTTGTGTGTTTTTTTTAAATTGGTATGTATGTTTTTTTTAGGATTTCATATATTTTTTAATTTACAAACATTCCATACAAAATTGTATTACATTGAATGTCAATAACACACTATTAATAGTAATACATTTTAGCAGCTTCATTCCAGCCCTGCGTATATTTATTAAATAATACAACGATTTACCTGTTTGTTGCTAGTTTAAAATAAATAATGTTAAAATAAGTAATTGGTGTGCATGCTCACTTGCTTTTTATAGACCTGTCTCATTTATGGCAGCAGCCCCAATTATTTGCCAGCTGGCTTTATGTTAAAGGGGCAGTCTAGTCAAAATTAAACATTCATGTATCAGAGCATGCAATTTTAAACAACTTTCCAATTTTACTTTTATAATTAGCTTTGTTCTCTTGGTATTCTTTGTTTAATTCTAAACTTAGGTAGGCTCATATGCTAATTGCTAAGTCCTTAAGGCCCCCTGTTATCTCAGTGCATTTTGACAGTTTTCACAGCTAAACAGCACTAGTCCATGCAGGCTATATAGATAACATTGTGCTCACTCCCGTGGAGTAACATGATTCAGCACTAATTGGCTAAAATGTAAGTCTGTTAAAAGAAGTGAAATAAGGGGGCAGTTTGCAGAGGCTTAGATACAAAGTAATCACAGAGGTAAAAAGTATATTAATATAGCTGTCTTGGTTATGCAAAACTAGGGAATTGGTAAAAAAAGGCAATTAACTATTTTTAAACAAAAGTTCTGGGGAAAATGCTTCTCATAGACGCTTCACTTTAAAAAGGAAAGGGAGAAAGATGTGGAACACCTGAAGATAAAAATTTGCTAACCTCCTGGTTGTAGTCGTGTCTTAATTGTAAAGCTTTTAAAACCACAATGTGCACAATATCTTAAACTTCTACATATACTCAGTGTTTATTCATTTAAAGGGCCACTGTAAGTAAATATTTTCTATGCCTGTTACTAACTAACTACCCCAAATACGCTTTTTATCAATAGCATTTCATTAACATATCTCTACCGTATATCAGAAATCTTGTCTGCAAATTTAATTGTTTTCCAAACCCACTCCGTGGGTATCCTTTGCTCTGTACCAATCCGTTTACAATACCTAGGTTTCAAAATGGCGCTTTAAACACAAAGTTATTGGTTTAAGTATTTTGAACACTCAGTGCTGAAAATAGTGGGCAGGATAACATGACATCATCGGCGAATAAAAGATATAACTTTTAGAACGTTATGAAACTTCGTTTTGGAGAAAATATAGGTCAGTAGGTTTTAATTAATGTTTATTAACTTTAATATGTTAGTTGTTTAGCTTAAAAATTATAACAGAAAGTAATCCTTTAAGTATCTAATAGTGTGGAGTGGAGGTAGTATTGACTAACAACTAATGAACATTAGCACCTACAAGCTTTATACAAAAAAGTGTAAAGTTAATATATAATCCAATTAAAACAAAGCAGAAAACCTCACAACTGGTTAAAAAAGTTGTTGTAAAGTCTGGCCTCTTGATGTCCTTAAATGGATACTAAACCCAATTTCTCTTGTAAGGTGTATCCAGTCCACGGATTCATCCATTACTTGTGGTATATTCTCCTTCCCAACAGGAAGCTGCAAGAGGATCACCCACAGCAGAGCTGTCTATATAGCTCCTCCCCTAACTGCCACCTCCAGTCATTCTCTTGCAGCTCTCGACAAGGGAAGTAGCTAGAGAGATGTGGTGACTTAGTGTAGTTTATCTTCAATCAAAAGTTTATTTTTAAATGGTACCGGCGTTGTACTGTTTTTACCTCAGGCAGAAATTAGAAGAAGAGTTTTGCCTGAGGTTTTGGATGATCTTAGCAGGTTGTAACTAAGATCCACTGCTGTTCTCACACATAACTGAAGAGTATGGGAAAACTTCAGCGGGGGGAACGGCCTGCAGAATTAACTTCCCTGAGGTATGTTCAGTATATTTTTTTCTAGAGAGATATAAGAAGTCTAGAAAATGCTGACAGTGCCTGATTTATTTAAGGTAAGCCTGATTGCAGTGATTTAACAAACGACTGGCATCATGCTTGCAGTAAAGGGTAATATTCATGTTACTTGCTCTTATGGCTTAGTATGTTAAACGTTTATAGTATTTATAAAGAACGTTTTTTACTAAGGGTGATAAATCTTTATTTGGGGCCTAGTTTTCCACATGGCTGTTATTTTACTCCTAGGAGTAGTTTTTTAAGGCCCTCTGACTTTGAGTGCATGGTGGGAGGGGCCTATTTTTGTGCTCTAATTGCGCAGTAGTTTTTACATTCTGAGACATCCAGCTTCCCTGAAGAAGTCCCCTGACATATTGGACCTCCTGTAAAGGGTTTTTGTGCCTACAAAAGTTGTTTTATGGGAAGGTAGGAGCCACAGTAGAGCTGTAGCAGTTTGCTTGTGACTGTTATAACGGTTTTACCGTTTTTTTGCTTCGTTTTTGAGCCTGAGGGGTTAATCATCCATTTGCAAGTGGGTGCAATGCTATTTTAGTCTATTATATACACTGTAAACATTTCATAGAGTTAACTGCTTTTTTCACTGTTTTGCAGTTTTTGTGTTTGTTTTTTTCCCTTAAAGGCACAGTACCGTTTTTTATATTCTGCTTTTTCACATTAAAGTGTCTTCAAAGCTTGCTGGTCTCATTACTAGTCTGTTAAACATGTCTGACATAGAGGAAACTCCTTGTTCATTATGTTTAGAAGCCATAGTGGAACCCCCTCTTAGAATGTGTATCAAATGCACTGATCTTACTATAAGTTTTAAAGACCATATTCTGACTTTAAAAGATTTATAACCAGAGGAAATTGACAAGGGGGAAGTTATGCCGACTAACTCTCCCCACGTGTCAGAGCCTATAACTCCCGCTCAAGGGACGCCAAGTACATCTAGCGCGCCCATTGCGTATACTTTACAAGACATGGCGGCAGTTATGAATCATACCCTTACAGAGGTATTGTCCAAACTGCCAGGGTTACAAGGAAAGTGAGACAGCTCTGGGGCTAGAACAAATACAGAGCTCTGACGCTTTAGTAGCTATGTCTGATATACCCTCACAATGTGCAGGAGCCGAGGCAGGAGAGCTTCTATCTGTGGGTGACTTTTCTGACTCAGGGAAGACACTTCAACCTGATTCTGATATGTCTACATTTAAATTTAAGCTTGAACACCTCCGCGTGTTGCTCAGGGATATTTTAGCAACTCTGGATGACTGTGACGCCATTGTAGTCCTAGAGAAATTGTGTAAATTGGATAAATACTATGCAGTGCCTGTTTACACTGATGTTTTTCCAATACCTAAGAGGTTTTCAGAAATTATTATTAAGGAATGGGATAGACCAGGTGTACCGTTCTCTCCCCCTCCTGTTTTTAAAAAGATGTTTCCCATAGATGCCGCTACACGGGACTTGTGGCAAACGGTCCCTAAGGTGGAGGGAGCAGTCTCTACCCTGGCGAAGCGTACAACTATCCCTGTCGAGGACAGTTGTGCTTTTCTAGATCCAATGGATAAAAAATTAGAGGGTTACCTTAAGAAAATTTTTATTCAACAAGGTTTTATTCTCCAGCCCCTTGCATGCATTGCCCCTGTCACTGCGGCTGCGGCTTTCTGGTTTGAGTCTCTAGAAGAGGCTCTACAGGTAGAAACCCCATTGGATGATATCCTTGACAAGCTTAAATCTTTCTTGGGAATTTTCAAATCTGTTTGTAGTTCCCAAGAAAGAGGGAACCTTCAGACCAATCTTAGATCTCAAGGTCCTAAACAAATTTCTCAGGGTCCCATCCTTCAAGATGGAGACTATTCGAACCATCCTACCTATGATCCAGGAGGGTCAATATATGACTACCGTGGACTTAAAGGATGCTTATCTTCACATTCCGATACACAGAGATCATCGGTTTCTCAGGTTCGCCTTCCTAGACAGGCATTACCAGTTTGTGGCTCTTCCCTTTGGGTTAGCTACGGCACCAAGAATCTTTACGAAGGTTGTAGGGTCACTCCTAGCGGTCCTAAGGCCGCGGGGTATAGCAGTAGGCCCTTACCTAGACGACATTCTGATACAGGCGTCGAATTTTCAAATCGCCAGCTCCCATACGGACATTGTTCTGGCATTCCTGAGGTCTCATGGGTGGAAAGTGAATGAAGAAAAAAGTTCTCTATCCCCTCTCACAAGAGTTTCCTTCCTAGGAACTCTGATAGATTCTGTAGAAATGAAGATTTACCTGACAGAGGCCAGGTTGTCAAAACTTCTAAATTCCTGCCGTGTTCTCGCCCTTCAGTGGCTCAGTGTATGGAAGTAATCGGCTTAATGGTAGCGGCAATGGACATAGTGCCATTTGCCCGCCTACATCTCAGACCGCTGCAACTCTGCATGCTCAGTCAGTGGATTGGGGATTACAGATTTGTCCCCTCTACTAAATCTGGATCAAGAGACCAGGGATTCTCTTCTCTGGTGGCTATCTCGGGTCCATCTGTCCAAGGGTATGACCTTCCGCAGGCCAGATTGGACAATAGTAACGACAGATGCCAGCCTTTTATGCTGGGGTGCAGTCTGGAACTCCCTGAAGGCTCAGGGCTCGTGGACTCAGGAGGAGCACTCCTTCCGATAAACATTCTGGAACTAAGAGCGATATTCAATGCTCTTCAGGCTTGGCCTCAGCTAGCTGGGGTCAGGTTCATCAGATTTCAGTCGGACAATATCACGACTGTAGCCTACATCAACCATCAAGGGGGAACAAGGAGTTCCCTAGCAATGTTGGAGGTTTCATAAATAATTCTATGGGCAGAGGTTCACTCTTGCCATCTCTCAGCTATCCATATCCCAGGAGTAAAGAACTGGGAGGCGGATTTTCTAAGTCGGCAGACTTTTCATCCGGGGGAGTGGGAACTCCATCCGGAGGTGTTTGCACAGTTGATTCAACTTTGGGGAAAACCAGAACTGGATCTCATGGCGTCTCGTCAGAACGCCAAGCTTCCTTGTTACGGATCCAGGTATACCAAGGCAGCGCTGATAGATGCTCTAGCAGCGCCTTGGTCCTTCAACCTGGCTTATGTGTTTCCACCGTTTTCTCTGCTCCCTCGTCTGATTGCCAAGATCAAGCAGGAGAGAGCTTCAGTGATTTTGATAGCACCTGCGTGGCCACGCAGGACTTGGTATGCAGATCTGGTGGACATGTCATCCTTTCCACCATGGACTCTGCCGCTGAGGCAGGACCTTCTACTTCAGGGTCCTTTCAACCATCCAAATCTATCATAAGATATGGTGTAAATATCTTCATTGGTGTGAATCCAAGGGTTACTCATGGAGTAAAGTCAGGATTCCTAGGATATTATCTTTTCTCCAAGAAGGATTGGAGAAGGGATTGTCAGCTAGTTCCTTAAAGGGACAGATTTCTGCTCTGTCCTTTTGCACAAGCGTCTGGCGGATGTTCCAGACGTTCAGGCGTTTTATCAGGCTTTAGTTAGAATCAAGCCTGTGTTTAAACCTGTTGCTCCGCCATGGAGCTTAAATTTGGTTCTTAAAGTTCTTCAAGGGGTTCCATTTGAACCTCTGCATTCCATAGATATCAAGCTTTTATCTTGGAAAGTTCTGTTTTTGGTAGCTATCTCTTCGGCTCGAAGAGTTTCAGAGTTATCTGCCTTACAGTGTGATTCCCCTTATCTGATCTTCCATGCAGATAAGGTAGTTTTGTGTACCAAACCTGGGTTTCTTCCTAAGGTGGTATCTAATAAGAATATCAATCAGGAGTTTTTTGTTCCGTCACTGTGTCCTAATCCTTCTTCAAAGAAGGAACGTCTATTACACAATCTTGACGTGGTTCGTGCTTTAAAGTTTTATTTACAAGCTACTAAAGATTTTCGTCAAACATCTGCATTGTTTTTTGTCTTCTCTGGACAGAGGAGAGGCCAAAAGGCTTCGGCATCTTCTCTTTCTTTTTGGCTGAGAAGCATAATCCGTTTAGCTTACGAGACTGCTGGCCAGCAGCCTCCTGAAAGAATTACATCTCATTCCACTAGAGCGGTGGCTTCCACATGGGCTTTTAAAAATGAGGCTTCTGTTAAACAGATTTGTAAGGCGGCGACTTGGTCTTCGCTTCATACTTTTTCTAAATTCTACAAATTTGATACTTTTGCTTCTTCGGAGGCTATTTTTGGGAGAAAGGTCTTACAGGCAGTGGTGTCTTCCGTTTAAGCGCCTGCCTTGTCCCTCCCTTCATCCGTGTCCTATAGCTTTGGTAT
>NC_069501.1:1083898289-1083903289 GCF_027579735.1 Bombina bombina | reverse complement strand
AATCAGTCCAAGAAGCTGGTTAGTGATTCCAAGACAGCATGAAGGGCATGCCCCCGATCCGGGACCGGTTCTTGTTGGGGGCAGACTTTCTTTTTTCGTTCAAGCCTGGGTTCGGGATGTCCAGGATCCCTAACCAATAGAAATTGTGTCTCAAGGATACAAACTGGAGTTCAAAGTTTTTCCTCCCAGAGGCGGATTTCTACTTTCAAGATTATTTGCAGACCAGACAAAGAGAGAGGTGTTCTTACATTGTGTAGGAGACCTCTCCGCTCTGGGAGTGATTGTTCCTGTTCCAATTCAGGAGCAGGGACTGGGGTTTTATTCCAATCTGTTTGTGGTTCCCAAAAAAGGGGGAACCTTTAGACCAATTCAAGACCTCAAGAGTTTAAACAAGTTTCTCAGGGTACCGTCCTTCAAGATGGAAGCTATTCGTTCTATCCTTCCATTGATCCAGGAGGGTCAATTTATGACAACAGTAGATTTAAAGGACGCGTATCTACATGTTCCCATTCACAGGGATCATCACAAATGCTTAGTGTTTGTCCAGAAAGGCAAACCTTATCAGTTTGTGGCTCTTCCTTTCGGTCTTGCCACAGCCCCCAGAATCTTCACAAAGGTTCTGGGATCTCTGTTGGCGGTACTTCGATCAAAGGGCATTGCAGTGGCGCCTTATCTGGACGACATTCTAGTTCAGGCGCCATCCTTTCAGCTAGCAAGATCCCACACCGACTTTGTGTTGTCCTTCCTAAGATTCCACGGATGGAAGGTAAATTTAGAAAAGAGTTACTTAGTTCCAAGCACAAGGGTAACTTTCCTAGGAACCATAATAGACTCTCTGTCTATGAAGATTTTTCTGATGGAGGTCAGGAAATTAAAGATTATCGATACTTGTCTAGCCCTTTGGTCCACTCTTCGGCCATCAGTGGCTCAATGCATAGAGTTAATGGGTTGATGGTGGCAACAATGGACATTATACCGTTTGCTCTCTTCCATCTCAGAGTTCTGCAGTTGAACATGCTGAGACAGTGGAACGGAGATTATTCGGACTTGTCCACTCGTTTTCTCGTGGAGCAGGAGACAAGGGACTCTCTTCAATGGTGGTTGTCTCTGGATCATATCTCCCAGGGAACATGCTTTCGCAGACTTTCTTGGGTGATTGTGACAACAGATGCCAGCCTTCTAGGGTGGGGAGCAGTCTGGGACTCTAAAGGCTCAGGGAATATGGACTCATTCGGAGTCTGCGTTACCCATAAACATTCTGGAACGATGAGCAATCTACAATGCTCTTCTGGCCTGGCCTCTGTTAGCCTCGGCACAGTTTATCAGGTTCCAGTCGGACAACATAACATTAGTGGCCTACATCAATCATCAGGGGGGAACGAGGAGTTCCTTGGCGATGACAGAGGTATCCAAAATAAATCAATGGTTGGAGGTCCATTCTTGCTGTTTGTCGGCGATCCACATCCCAGGGGTGGTCAACTTGGAGGCGGATTTCCTAAGCAGGCAGACTTTTCATCCGGGGGAGTGGGAACTCCATCCAGAAGTGTTTTCCAGCCTGATTCTCAAGTGGGGTCAGCCGGAATTAGATCTCATGGCATCGCCACAGAATGCCAAGCTCCCAAGATACGGGTCGAGATCCAGGGACACCCAGGCGGAACTGACAGATGCTCTGGTGGCTCCTTGGAATTTCAATCTATCATACGTGTTTCCTCCATTTGCTCTTCTTCCTCGAGTAATCGCTCAAATCAAACAGGAGAGGGCCTCAGTGATTCTCACAGCACCGGCCTGGCCTTGCAGGATTTGGTATGCAGACCTAGTAGAGATGACATCTCTACCACTTTGGAGACTTCCGTTGAGGAAAGACCTTCTGATTCAGGGGTCCTTCCTTCACCCAAATCTAGTTTCTCTGAAGCTGACTGCTTGGAGATTGAACACTTGATTTTATCCAAGTGGGGGTTTTCTAAGTCTGTTATAGAGACCATGATTCAGGCTCGTAAACCTGTAACTAGAACATTTATTATAAGATTTGGCATAAATATCTCTATTGGTGTGATTAAAAGGGCTACTCTTGGAGTAGAGTTAGGATTCCCAGGATTTTGTCTCTTCTCCAGAAGGGTTTGGAGAAAGGTTTATCGACGAGTTCCCTAAAGAGTCAAATTTCAGCCTTATCTAGTTTGTTACACAAACGGCTGGCGGATGTCCCAGATGTACAATCATTTTGGCAGGCCTTGGTCAGGATCAGGCCTGTGTTCAGACCGGTTACTCCTCCTTGGAGTCTTAATTTAGTTCTCAAAGTTCTTAAAGTGGTTCCGTTTGAGCCTATGCATTTCTTAGATATTAAGCTGTTATCTTGGAAGGTTTATTTCTTGTTGCTATTGCTTCTGCTCGGAGAGTGTCAGAACTCTCGGCCTTGTAGTATGAGTCTCCTTATCTTATGTTCCATGCAGATAAGGTAGTGTTACGTACCAAATTAGGATTTCTTCCTAAGGTTGTTTCTGATCGAAACATTAATCAGGAGATCGTTGTGCCTTCCTTGTGTCCTAATCCTCCTTCTAAGAAGGAAAGACTTTTGCACACTTTGGACGTGGTCCGTGCTTTAAAATTTTACTTGCAGGCGACTAAGGATTTTCGTCAGTCTTCTTCTTTTGTTTGTGGTTTTCTCAGGAAAACGCAAGGGACAGAAAGCTATGGCTACTTCTTTCTTTTTGGCTGAAGACTATCATACGTTTTGCATATGAGACTGCTGGACAACAGCCTCCTGAGAGGATTACGGCTCATTCCACAAGGGCTGTTTCTTCCTCATGGGCTTTCAAAAATGAAGCTTCTATGGAACAGATTTGCAAGGCTGCAACTTGGTCCTCTCTTCACACTTTTTCAAAATTTTACAAATTCGATACATTTGCCTCGGCTGAGGCTGTTTTTGGGAGAAAGGTTCTTCGAGCAGTGTTGCCTTCCATTTAGGTTCCCTGTCTTGTCCCTCCCGTATCATCTGTGTACTCTAGTTTTGGTATTGATTCCCATTGGTAATTAAGATGATCTGTGGACTCATCGTGTCTTAAAAAAGAAAAGAAAATTTAAGCTTACCTGAAAAATTTATTTCTTTTTTGACACAAGTCCACCCCCCGCCCTGTTCTTGTAAGACAGGTTTTTGGGTTTTTGTAAACTTCAATGAATGGAGTGGGAGGGAAGGGAGGAGCTATTTATCAGCTCTGCTGTGGTGCTCTTTGCCTCCTCATGCTGACCAGGAGGTGAATATCCCATTAGTAATTAAGATGATCCGTGGACTCATCGTGTCAAAAAAGAAATACATTTATCAGGTAAGCATACATTTTCTTTTTTTTCTTGGAAAGATGACATTATTGTTTTTTCATTACTATTGATTTTACGCTAGCAAACTTAAAGTAACATTCTAATGCAGGGTACTTCAAACTACTATTTTCCCCAAGACCCAGTGCGATGATACTATATACCTTCACAACCCTATTTTTTGTGCTTGATCTGAAAATTTTTGACTTAATATTCAAGATAAGTGACAAAAAGTGACAAAAATGTGTGCATACTTAATTTCTGATTGAAAACTTGAAAATGTTGTAAAAAGGTAATAACAGACATACTACACTTTCATACAACACGCACACTCATACTACCCACACCACACTCTCATACTACCCACACCACACACAGGTGCCACACTCTCTCATGCATCACACGCATGCACCACACTCTCTCATGCAACACACAAACGCACCACACTCTCTCTCATGCAACACGTGCCACACTCTCTCATGCAACACACGCACGCGCCACACTCAAGCGCCACACTCTCTCTCATGCAGCATGCGCCACACTCTCTCTCATGCAGCACGCGCCACACTCATGCAGCACGCGCCACACTCTCTCTCTCATGCAACACACGCACGCGCCACACTCTCTCTCTCATGCAACACGCGCACGCGCCACACTCTCTCTCATGCAACACGCGCACGCGCCACACTCTCTCTCTCTCATGCAACACGCGCACGCGCCACACTCTCTCTCATGCAACACGCGCACGCGCCACACTCTCTCTCTCTCATGCAGCACGCGCCACACTCTCTCTCATGCAACACGCGCACGCGCCACACTCTCTCTCTCATGCAACACGCGCACGCGCCACACTCTCTCTCTCATGCAACACGCGCCACACTCTCTCTCTCATGCAACACGCGCCACACTCTCTCTCTCATGCAACACGCGCCACACTCTCTCTTTCTCTCATGCAACACGCGCCACACTCTCTCTCTCATGCAACACGCGCCACACTCTCTCTTTCTCTCATGCAACACGCGCCACACTCTCTCTCTCTCATGCAACACGCGCACGCGCCACACTCTCTCATGCAACACGCGCCACACTCTCTCTCTCATGCAACACGCGCCACACTCTCTCTCTCATGCAACACGCGCCACACTCTCTCTCTCATGCAACACGCGCCACACTCTCTCTCTCATGCAACACGCGCCACACTCTCTCTCTCATGCAACTCGCGCCACACTCTCTCTCTCATGCAACTCGCGCCACACTCTCTCTCTCTCATGCAACTCGCGCCACACTCTCTCTCTCTCTCATGCAACTCGCGCCACACTCTCTCTCTCTCTCATGCAACTCGCGCCACACTCTCTCTCTCTCTCATGCAACTCGCGCCACACTCTCTCTCTCTCTCATGCAACTCGCGCCACACTCTCTCTCTCATGCAACTCGCGCCACACTCTCTCTCTCATGCAACTCGCGCCACACTCTCTCTCTCATGCAACTCGCGCCACACTCTCTCTCTCATGCAACTCGCGCCACACTCTCTCTCTCATGCAACTCGCGCCACACTCTCTCTCTCATGCAACTCGCGCCACACTCTCTCTCTTATGCAACACGCGCACAAAGTTATGACCCAGTAATGGGTCACGACCCGTGGTTTGAGGCACCCTGTTCTAATGCGCACAAGAAAATCTGATTTGTTAGATCAT